>NC_051069.1:64106572-64406572 GCF_004664715.2 Peromyscus leucopus
TGGACAGTAATGTAGGCAGAATTTCTTTTCTGGCTGCCAGTCCAAAGTAACCTCATAGAGGCTTATATTAATTACAAATGCTCAGCCAGTAGCTCAGGTTTGTTAATAGCTAACTCTTACATTTTAAATTAAGCTATATTTCTTATCTATGCTTTGCCACATGGCTTGGTACCTTTTCTCAGTATAGCCTGCCCATCTTGCTTCTCTCTGTGTCTGCTTGCAGCTGCCCCAATTCTGCCCTTCTTCCTCCCAGGATTCTCAGTTTGGCTTTCTAGTCTAACCTTAACATGTTCAGCTATTGGCTAGTCAACTTCTTCATTAAACCAATCACAATGACATATATTCACATAGTGCAAAGGAATATTCCACAGCATTTCCCCTTTATGTCTAAATAAAAAGGAAAGTTTTAATTTATAGTAAAATTGCATATCAAAAAAAACAGATGTCAAGTAAGAATTACAGTTACAATATCTACTTCATTTGTATTTAGCACATAAAAGAAATATTCTATTATCTATTTTATCTTTGTGACTCTCAAGTTTTATAACTAATTTGTTTTTTATTATATAAGGAAAACTTTGACTATCACTCTCAAGTCTTCAGCTCTTTCAATGACCCCAGAAGGGTGAAATGTTACCTAACAACAGGGACATCTGATTGCTTGCATAGTCCCCCAAAGCTATTCTGTAATATTGGGGTATCCATCTTTGGCCTACAGGTGTAGTATATCTGACAGACTTTTTCGAGAAGCAGGGAATTTTGAAGGTCTGTCCTACCTTGTCTTGGCCAAGCCTGGAAGTCCCTTTCTTTTTCCTCCTATTGTTCCAGTATGTACAGGCTACTGTCAGCAGTTGAGTCAAGGGCACTATGTCCAAATGTCTAGTTTATGCCATAAGAAAGGCAAACTCCTTGTGGAGTTTCTTTGATGCCCATGATCTTCTCTGAAGTAAATTGATGCTGCCAGGAGCAGACATATCTCACTGTCAAGAAAAGCCTTATGTTATTAGAACATTTTAAATGCCATATTCTGTAGAACTTTGAAGTATTTGAATTCCATCTACCCATCTAAATATATCTGTTTAACATTGAAAACATACTTAATATGACTACAAGTTTGATTATTATAGATGACTAATTCTAAGTTCTATTTAATTATGCATTTCATTTTAAAGGAGTTGCATAAGTACAATACCCCAAACAAGAGTAGAAACATGCACATACGGCAGCAAAATAACTTTAATTTTTTATCAATTAACCAAAATCCACACCAATGTAAAATATTGAGATTAATTGTTCTATTTTTGGATTAAAGTAGATTCAATAAGCTACTCCTTTATCCTATCATTTCTATATTATGCCCCCTTTTTTTCTTTTAGAAAGATATATTTGAATTTAACTCCTTTGTTAAGCTTTTTTTTTACTATGACCAATAACAATTTATAACCACCCCAACTTAAATGATAACAAAACATCCATAACTGATATTTTGAAAATGTGGGCATTGTTTTTTTTTTTTTTTTTTTTTTTTTTTTTTTTTTTTTTTTTTTTTTTTTTTTTTTAGACTGCTTCCTTTTGTTTGGAGGTACTGATAATCATTGGGGGAACTTTGAGAAAATCAAAGTATTTGTTAGGTCTTGGCTAGAATGATTTGTGAGGCTGGACCATCTCAGCTAGCAGCCTTGAAACTCATCTGAATACTGGATCATCTGGGTCTTCCATTTTTATTGGTGTCTGGTCCCCTTGTTCTGAAAATACATAAGCTTATAGAGGTAATATACATATCTTTATTAATACAAGTATAGATTGCTTGTTGTACACAAGTCAGCCAGGGATGATTTTTTGTTTTATGCTTGAGCAGGTAAAATACACATCATACATCTAGTAATTCTTCTAGGTTTATTTCTTTATGTTTATAGCCAGGATTTTCAGGGGTCTTCCTTGATCAAACCTGATTAACTTTAACCTTGAATGAATCCACATCCTATTATTTCCTGTAGAAATAGAAACATAACCTCTTCCTCAAAGTAACATATCTTTTGACCTCCATTTTGAAGTCAATACATTTTTAAAATATATAGGTTGGTTTAATTTAGCACCCTTTATAATCCAAGGTGTCCTAGCTATCATTTATTCATCAGCAATAAAAAAATTCAAAGACAATATAATAACACTCAGAATCCAGACTTTCTGTGTATTTTCCATCTTTACATGGTTTATTTCATTATTCTATTCCTTTTTTTAAGGATTTTATTATTATTTTTAAAATATTGTTTAATTTATGACTGTCTTTATCTTTTCTCTTTTTTCTCCCAAGCCTACCTACAGTTTTAAGTACACTGTAACCCATTTAGAGGTTTTGTTTTGTTTTTGTTTTTGATTTTTGTCTGAATCTGTTTTGACTGCATATGTGCAGTCTTTTTCTGACTGCATGAACCTTTAAAATGCTAAGGGGCATGGCTAGGACCTCTACCTCTGTTTTGGTAGCTAGCTCCACCCTGCTTGGTTCTTGGAGAGACTAGCTTCCTGGTGGAGGTATCAGTTAGTGAGCCACGTTTTGTGTCCCAATTCTGGGGAGTTTTGGGGCCCATGCTGCCACTGAGTAGTGAGCCACCTGCTGCTCATAAACCCATTTAAGTGTTTGGTAGCAGGGCCTCTTAAAAGAGTCATGCCCATTTTTCTCTGATACTACCGAACTACGATGCCATGTTTTAAATGAGCCATGTCTCTGCTTACCACTATCAAGCAGTGTTTATTTGAGAAAATGAGGTTACCAAGAAGCTGTGTTTGACTCCATTTTTGAATGTTTAGAATCATTTTTAAAGCTTTGTTATGTCTTATGTAGAAATTTTAGCCCCACATTAGAATGTCATTTGTAGGTGGACTTTTCTTGCCCAGTTGCCAGTCCTAAGTAACTACACAGAGGATTATATTAATTATAAATGTTCAGTCAATAGCTCAGGCTTGTTACTAGCTAACTCTTACATAGTAAATTAACCTATCCTTCTTATCTGTGCTTTGCCACATGGCTTGGTACCTTTTCTCTGTGTGCCATGCCCATCTTGCTTCTCTCTGCATCTGCTTATGATTCCCCTGACTCTACCATTCTTCCACCGGGCATTTTCAGTTTGTCTTTCCAGCCTAACTCTACCCTGTTCAGCTATTGGCCAGTCAGATTCTTTATTAAACCAATCACAGTGACATATATTCACATAGTGTTAAGGAATATTCCATAGCACATTGGGTTGATTCCATTTCCTGGTGCCCATTTATGTAACTGTTGAACTCATTACTAAACCATGAGCTCCAACAGATATAGACTACATCTGATTTTCCTCATTTCCAAGAAGAGGGTTTGGTCATAAATAACATAAAACATGCTCCATCAATGTATGGTAAGTTTCAATATATAGTTAAATGCATATATGGATAGTATTTCCAGTTTACTAAAAGAGACAAGATGAACTTTGAACACTTAATTAATCTCATCTTTAAGCAGCTCTTACCTTCAACTTATATTTCTGCTCTTCTACCTTTCTCCATGAATCTTTCCAGCTTGCCTCCAAAAACTAACTTTTAGAAATAGACCAAAATTTAAAGAAGACTCTGGATATGCTCAGGAAAGGGAAGGACAATTTGTAGTACTTTAATTTTTACCTCTTTTACCTGTGTCAATTTACTTTGCTGAGTTTATAACTTTAAATACAATATTAAAAGTTTCAGACCACTGGCAGGTTCTCAGAAAATTAGAACTCAATGTACCTCAAGACCCAGATATACAACTCCTAGGCATATATCCCAAGGATGCTACATCTTACCACAAGGGCACCTATAGCCAGAAGTTTCTCCAGTCTCACCCAGCCCCACAATCCCACCGAGTCCTGTGGTCCCACAGCTGCTTATAAAATAATTGCCCAGAGATCTATATCAATTATAAACTATATGGCCAATGGCTTAAGTTTCTTGCCAGCTAGTTCTATCATCTTAAATAAGCTCATTTCTATTAATCTATGTTTTTCCACATGGCTGTGGTATTACCAGTCTGCAGGCATGTTGCTCCTTGGATGGCAGGCTGGCATCTCTCCTGCCTCTACCTTTCTTTTTCATGTCTTTCTCTAGGATTTCTCACCTAGCTATACCCTGACTTGCCATAGGACATAGCAGCTTCTTTAGTAACCAATCATAGCAACACATATTCACAACATATAGGAAGATGATCACACAGCAGGTACCTGTTAAACTCTGTTCATAACAGCTTTATTCATAATAAACAGAAACTGGAAGCAACCTAGACATCCCTCAACCAAAGAATGCATAAAGAAAATGTGATACATTTACACAGTGGAGTATTATTCAGCTGTTAAAAAAATAACATAATGAAATTTGTAGGCAAATGGATGGGACTAGAAAAAAAATAATCCCGAGTGAGTTAACCCACATCCAGAAAGACAAGCATGGTGTGTATTCACTTAAGTGAATATTAGCTTTAAAGTAAAGGATAACCATGCTACAAGCCACAGGCCCATAGAGGCTAAGTAACAAGTTCAATGTGGGGGAAATGTGTGGATCTCTTGGGAAGGGAGAATAGAATAGATTTTGAGCATCTACTGGTGGTAGGTGGGAATGGGAACAGGAGGCTGTTGGGATTGAGGGAGAGAATACTGGGAGAGAAGACTGGAATTGGTGGGCATTTTGGGAATGAGGTAGAAAACTAATGCAATGGAAACCCACAGAAATCCACAAGGGTGACCCTAGTGAAGACTCCTAATAATGGGGGATACAGTACCTGAACCACAAATTTTATGTAACCAGACCTATGTCTAGCATAATCCTCATCAGAGAGGCTTCATCCAGGAATTGATGGGAGCAGATGCAGAGACCCACAGCAAATCATTAAGCAGAGCTATAGGTATCATATAGAAGAGAGCAAGGAAAGATCGTAGGAGCCAGAGAGGTCAAGATACCACAAGAAAATTGCCCACAGAATCAACTAACCCAGGCCCATGGACTGAATTGACAATCAGGGATCTTGCATGAGTTTGACCTATGTACTCCCCATGTATGTTATGGTGGTGTAGCTTGAGGTTTCTGTGGTACTTCTAGAGTTGGAGTGAAGACTTTCTGGTTCTTCTGCCTGCTTTTGGAACATGTTTCCTGCTGCTGAGTGGCCTCAACAAGAGGGAATGTACCCAATGGCTTTGGGTAGGATAGCCATTTTTTACTATATTAATCTTACTGATCCATGTTCATGTGAGATCTTTCCATCTCTCTAGTTCTTAAGAGAGAGTGGTACCTGTATGTTTCTGATGGGAAGTTCTTCTGGGACACTGGTAAGTGTGGCCACTGGGGGTTCCATGTAAAATGTGTTTCTAAAAATAGGGATGGGCTAGGAGGGAATACTTACAAAGTCCACATGAGTGTGGGAAGTATGGTGTTCCAAAAGGATTGGCTTAGTCCTGGGAATGGGGCATAAAGTGAGGAGAGGCCACATAGTCTGACACAGAGCTGCAGATAAGACTTGAGGATTAGTATGAAGGAGAGGAGGGAGGGTGAAGATCTGAAGTTTGTCTACCTACTTTGCTGGCCTACTTTCTTCTTTTCCAGCTTGATTGGCAGATTCCCTGAGAAAATTTGCTGAAGTTAAAAGCTGGGATAAAACAATGAGTGGGGTGGATGTTTGGAAGAGACTATTTTCATGATTTCATACAGATGGGGAAAGAGTGATGGAAGTGTACATATTAGGTGGCCTGCTAATAACCACAGAGATGTGGGTGAGATTGGGGAACTACATCTTGAGGAGAGGAGGGAGTAGTAAACATCTGCAGTTAGGCCACTTGCTTCTACTGCTAGAGTGGAACTCCCGGGGATTTTCTTCTGGAGGTGAGGGCTGGGATAGATCAAGGAATGGAAGATAAGATCTGTGTGGTCCACTGAAGATGGGCATTGAGATATGGGGGAGAGGGGCTATGGCAATTAGTCTGCCAAAAATCTGGAGATAAGATTAGTGGGTTAGATTTAGAGGAAGGAAAGGAGAGTGAAGATCTATAGTCAGCCTACCTACTTCCCTGGTCAGAGCCACAAAACATTTTTTCAATATTTGCATTTCAAATTACATTACATTAAAGGATGCATTCATAAAATAAGACCAACTATTAAATTGTTCAGTAGAACCATTATGAAAATGGAGGGGAAGAGAAGAGTAAAAGAAATGGTTACATAAAACTTGAATCTTGTGTGTCTGGTCATAAATTGTCAGTTTGTACTAACATTTTATAATACATTTATACATTTCTCAAACAAAACAAAAAGTTCTAAGATCAGAATTAGAGCGACTGCATAATTGCCGGCAAATGTAATCACCAAGCTATTAAATAACATTCCATAATCCAGCTTATTTAAGAATTCACAAATACATAGAACACTGAAGTCTTCAGATCCCTCCCATGAGACTAGCAGTTGTCTTTTTTAGTGATTTTATTGATTCAATAACTACTCTTTTATCCTATCATTTCTATATCCCCCCTTTTTCTTTTCAGAACAAGATTCCTGAATCTGTTTTAATATGTTCAGCTTTTCCCCTGACCATGACCAATAAGAATTTGTAACCAACCTCCCTAAATGATGACAAACATCCATAACCCACCAAATGACAAAAAAACCACCCATCCCATTTCTTGGAAATGTGGGTATTATATTCTTAAAATTACTCCTTCTTGTCTGGGGGTGATAGCATCTTTAGGGGACCCTAAGAAAAATGAGATAGTGGCCAACTTCTGGGGAAACTAGCTGTAACAATTATTGTATGGTCTTTGTGTAATGGGAAGTACAGAGCTCATCTGAAATCTTGTCTAGAGTAATCTCTGAGGTTGGACTATCTCAACTAGCAGCTTTGAAGTTGTTTTGGATATGGAATGTTGAGGAAACTGTAACAGAGGAATTCTGAGAGGCTGGATCACCTGGGCTAGTTTTCATTGGTGTCTGATCCTTTTTTTTTTCTGAAAAACACACATACTTTAAAAGGTAATATATATATATATATATATATATATATATATATATATATATATATATCTGTGATAACACAAGAATGGAATGTACAGTGTACAAGTCAGCTAAAGATTTTTTGTTGTATGTTTGTCAGGTAAAAGGTATTTGTCAACTTTATGAGTCTGTTTGGACTGCATGCCCAAACCTCTATCCATGCCACATGAAAGAATAGTGTGTAATAATAAATCATGAAGACTCTGTAGCCAACAAGATTCATCATGTTTCACCAGTCTCGGAGCTGTTCCCATGTAGAGGGATCATCATACACGTCATCTGTACTGTAGTCATTTTTTGTTTCTTTTTTCTTGTCTGTAGTCAAGATTTTCAGGATGTCTTCACCAATCAAATCTGATTTTCATTAATTCTGAAGAGAATCATACATTTTTATTTACTGTGGAAACAAAGACATAACCTCTCCACCAACACAATACATTTTTTACTTCCATTTTGAAGTTAAGACACTTTTAAAATATATAGGTTGTTTTAATTTAGCAATTACCGCAATACAATGTCTCCCAGCAACTATTGTTTTTGTACATTAGCATTTAAAAGATTCAGAGTCAAGAAAGCACCACACAGGATCCAGACACCCTGTGTATTTATTTTCCATCTTTACTTGACTTATATTTTTACATTATTTTAAAGACTTTATTTTATTATTTTTAAGTTATTTTTTCTATGACTGTATCCATTTCTTTTTGTTTTTCTTCAGCATCTAAGCTCATTTTTAAACATACTATACCTTTTTAGAGATTTTCTGTGTCTGGGCCTGGCTTTACTTAACACTTGCCACTGCAAGTTCTCTGACCATATGAGACAAATCTTAATTCTCCATATCAGCCACCATGTGGCCCAGCTTAGCGCATGGTTTTGGCACATGGTGCTGGTAACTGGTTCCAGCCTGCAGGCAGTGTCTGGTAGCTGAGCCTCTGTATGTTGAGCACTGGCCTGCCTGAAGGACCAGGAAGCCATATCTAGCTCCTTGTCCAGAACATTTCTTAGCTTTCTCGGGCCCTATGATTGGATATTTGAGCCTCTACTTTGGATGTCATATGTAATGATATTTTTTTTTTTTCTGTCCTGCCAGCCAGTTCACAAATAATGACATAGAGATTTCTTATTAATTGTGAAAGTGTGTCCTTTAACTTAGACTTGTTCCACTAGCTCTTATAACTTAAATTAACCTGCTGTTATTAATCTACATTTTGTCCTACGGCCTACTACCTTTCTTTCTTTCTGTATGTTCAATGTCCTCCATGTCTCATTGGAGTCTCCTGCATGCCTAGATTCCTCCTCTTCTTCCTTTCTTTTCCTGGAAATCTTGCCTATACCTAGCTATTCGCTGTTCAGTTTTTTATTATACAAATTCCAGCAATAAATCTTCACACAGTATACAAATGTCCCATAGCAGATGATGTTCCTACACAGAGCACTGTTCTCAGGCCATTTGTCTGGTAAACTTGTTATAGTGGAAATATTTTTTTTTGTTTTGCTTCTTTCTGTCCATTTGATCCATTAAATTAATTTGGTTTTCATATATACACATATATACACAAACATATATGTGTGTGTGTGTGTGTGTGTGTGTGCTGTAATTACATAATTTCCCCCCTCACTTTCCTTCTTCCCTCTCATCATTTCCCACTTCCTTTCCAATTCATGAGCTCTTTAATTTTTTTATTACAATATATGTATAAATACATACATACAAACTGCTGAGTTTGTGTTTCCTCTATGTATATGTTTTTAGAGCTGACTAATTGTTATTGGATAGCTAATTAGGCTCATCCCTAAAGAAGACTGATTCCCCTCTCACAGCAGTCATTGATTGCCTGTAGTTCTTCATATAGCAGTGGATTCCCAGGAGATTTTCCCCTTAATATATTGTCATTGTTCTGGTCTTTTTAGGCATGACTTTTTGTTTTTGTTTTTTGGTTTTGTTGTAGTTTTTTGTGTTGTTTTGTTTTGTTTTGAGAGCCCATGGATGTAACTTCCCTGTCATATCAAAGCAAACTTCTTGGCTCTCACAATCTTTCCAGCTCCTCTTCTTCAATGTTCCCTGATCCTTGAGGGTAAAAGTGGTATTCTAGATGTAGACTTGTTTTAATAGTAGGACAATGATGAAGACTTTGTCTGAAAACTTTACTTCTAAGATTTGGGGAAACCTGCAGAGACAAGCAAACCAGACTAATGGGAAATCATGAAAGTTGGATCAATGACTGTGGAGCCTACATGGGACAGGACTAGGCTCTCTGCATGGTCAGACAATTGTGTAGCTTGATCTGCTTGGGGGCCCCCTGGTGGTAGGATCAGAATCCATCCCTGGTGCATGAGCAGGCTTCGTGGAGCCCACTACCTATGATGAGACACCTCGTGCAGCCTTGAGGCAGGGGGGAAGGGCTTGGACTTACCTCTACTGTATGTGTCTCCCCATGGGAAGCCTTGCCTTCTTGTGGGAGAGGGAGTGAAGAGTGGGAGGGGAGTGGGGGATGGCTTGGGAGGGGGAGGCTGGTAGGGTGGAAAGAGGGAAGAGGGAAGAGGGGGATCTTTGATTGGTGTGCAAAATGAATGAAAAAATTCTTAATTAAAAGTGTACTAACTAGCCGGGCGATGGTGGCGCACGCCTTTAATCCCAGCACTCGGGAGGCAGAGCCAGGTGGATCTCTGTGAGTTCGAGGCCAGCCTGGACTACCAAGTGAGTCCCAGGAAAGGCGCAAAGCTACACAGAGAAACCCTGTCTCGAAAAACCAAAAAAAAAAAAAGTGTACTAACTAATCCTAGAAAAAAAGATTTATTTCTCATACACACATCACCCACTAATTTTCATTAATAATACATATTATATCTATTTAAACATGTAGTAATGTATGTACACTGTGGCTTTCTTTAACATTGTACTCCAGAATACTTGTATTCAGAACACCCAGAATGTTTGGTTTATTTATTTATTTATTTATTTATTTATTTATTTATTTATTTATTTATTTATTTATTTATTTATTGGTTTTTTGAGACAGGGTTTCTCTGCATAGCTTTGCGCCTTTCCTGGAGCTCACTTGGTAGCCCAGGCTGGCCTCAAACTCACAGAGATCCGCCTGGCTCTGCCTCCCGAGTGCTGCGATTAAAGGCGTGCGCCACCACCGCCCAGCAAGAATGTTTGGTTTATTAAGGAATTCAGTATTGCATAAGTTAGTAAGTAGGAGAAAACAATGCTGAGAAGTACAAGAGATGAATTCCAATCTTTCCAGTTCAATTAGGGTACAAACGGTTTTGGGGAATGGCTAACTTTGATATAAATTTTTCATTGGCAAAACAATCATGGCCACTCTATGGAGTAAGCTTGCTTGTTTTATAATTAAATAAAACAATAGCAATAAAATGCCTAGTAAGTTGCCAAACATACAATATAAATGTCTAATTCTTATATATTACTTTTTGCTATGTGTTTGATATACCTATTAATGATAATATTTTGAAATGATTATTTAAAATACAATTACATCTACTTAAATAGTTTGCTAGTCATGATAGCATAATAAATAAAATTTCCAACATCTTTATGTATGTTGTGTATGTGTGTCTATCTGTCTGTCCATTTCTCTGTGTACATACACATTTACACAGGTGTTTATGTTTGTACATATGCTTTAGAGGGAAGAGAGAAGACATTTAGGCAGGGATAGGGTATGGTTAGATAATGTGAGAATGTATTTAAGTAAAAAAGAACAGTGTCTCAAGGTAATATGAAAGGTTAAGGACTCAAGACAAATATTCATGAGACTGGCAGATAAGAGACACAGTGTCACTGTTGTTTACAGGACACTGTGTCTGATGTCTAAAGCTCTAGAATCCTGTTCTACTAAGAGAAACTACTCTGTTAGCAGCAATATATATGAGTATCATAAAGAAATTAAAGAAAAAAGGGTAAATTATTTTTAAGCTACCTAATTTTTGTCATCACTTCCAGTCCATAAAACTTCACATATTTTTATCAAATTAAATGAACTGTGCATACCTATATCTTTTAATTTTAGCATTTTTTTTAAAACAAAGTAAGTGTGGAAACACTAGGGGTACATGCTGAAGGGATTGTTAAATAAATTACCTATTCCATAAGAATATGGCACATGTTTAACAGGACATGTTCATTTCATGGAGAATTCTCATTGAGATGTATGGGTTGTTTTGGATCTTAAATTAGTATTAAGGTAGAGATAATCTTCTGCTGAAATCCTGGATTAGTGGTCTCTTGGTAGGAATATTAATTTTTCTACATACATAATATGAATAGAGACAGCTTATATTTTTATCCTTGGAATGATTTTATATATATATATATATATATATATAATTTATTTATTTTTATTTTATAATTTAATTTAATTTTACATATCAGCCACGGATTCCCTTGTCCTCCACCTCCCGCTCCCACCACCACCACCCCCCCCCCCCCCTGCCTTCCCTGCAGCCCACCCCCCATTCCCATCTCCTCCAGGGCAAGACTCCCCTGGGGATTGAGTTCAACCTGGTAGATTCAGTTCAGGCAGGTCCAGTCCCCTCTTCCCAGGCTGAGCTAAGTGTCACATCTGGTTATTGTCTACTATGGTGCCCACTTCAGTGTACTCTACAAACTACACTTTTAGGGCTTGGGTTGTTTTGTGGCTGCTATTTTTATGTGTTTGTTTTTATTTGATACAGGGTTTCACTATGAAGCCCTGGATGACCTGGAATTCCATATCTATACTATGCCTGCCTTGACTCACAGACCTCCATCTGTGTCTGCCTTGTGTGCTGGGATTAAAGATATGTTGCCATTCCTGGTACAGTAAACTACTCAAAGAACCTAAAAATGAAAATGGAATAATCTTGAGGCAAAGCCTAATCAAACTACCAAACTTTCAATCTAAAGGGCTGTTCTACCTTGTCTTGGAAAAGTTCAGCAGTCCTTTCTTTTGTGTTCTGCTTGTCTCATTTGTACAGCACACTGTCAGTAGTCAAGGAAAGAACATTTTCTTGCCCAGTTAAAAAAAGTAAACTCGATATGGAGTTTCTTTGATGCCCATCATCTTCTCTAAAGTAGATTGATGCTGCCAGGAACAGATATGTCTCATTGTTATAAAAAGAACCTTATATTAAAACATCTTAAATGCAATGTTCTGCAGATCTCTGAAGTGTTTGAAGATGACTCATATATCTAAAATATATCTCTGTTAGACATTGAAAACATACCTAACATGACTACAATTTTGATTGTAATGACTAACTACTAACTTTCATTAATTTATTCTTAGTTTGTAATAATAATGTTCAAGGACTAGAAATTTTCATTGTCTTGTTAATACTTTGAACAAGAGTAGAAATGTATGTAGAATATGTTTTAACAAAATCTCAAATTTGTATCAATATATAAAATTGTATACAATATATAAAAATCCAATCCAATGTAAAATATTTAAATCTAGTAGTTGCTTTTCAAAATAGATTTAATAATCTACCCTTATCCTATCATATCTATATCCTGCCTTTTTTCCAGAGTAGATTAAATAATCTACTCTTTTATCCTATATATCTATGTCTCTTTTTTCTTTTTCTTTTTTTTCAAATAATAACCCTGAATCTAATCTCCTTTTTTCAGCTTTTTGCTTGACCATTACCAGTCAAAACTTGTAATCAACCATCCTAAACACTGACAAATATCCATAACACGTTGAAAGACCAAAAACCACCCACCCCACCTCTTGGAATGTTGGCATCATGCTCCTAAGTTTACTTCCTGCTCTCTAAGGGGGAATGGCACCTTTAGGAGATCCTGAAAAGAAAAATGTGGGTTAATTGCCAAGTCCTCGGAGAGGTATCTGTATCATTTGTTTGTCCAGTCTTTGTGTAATAAGAATGTTCAGGGCTTGTCTCAAGTCCTGGCTACACTAGTCTGTAAGGATGGATTATCTCAGCTAGCTATCTGGAGATTGTCCTAAGCAGTTTGTAATCCAAAGATGATCTTTACGTGGTGATTGTCAGCTTAGTGGTATTATCATAGTCAATGTGAAATCATCATTGTGGGTCCCCATCATCTTTTTAGAGACTTCAGAGATCACATTAGGTCAGATTATTCCTTTTATTGGTAAATTTTTCTGGGTAGTTCTCCCTCCCCCTTTTTTGGGATGTTTTTTGTCCCAAAGGTCTTTAAACTCCTCAAGATGATTGTTTTTATTTTCCTGGAAAAACAATCACAAAACCCTTCCCCAACCATAACTTTGGGGAGTTTACTTTTTTGTAAATTATATCTTACCAAATGAAAGGCACTGGTTAATCTTAATCACTGCTTATAATCAAGAGAGCTTTCTTGTTCAAATCTAATCTTATAGTTGTTCTGGGGAGGAGTTTCTCCCATGGTGACAGGAACCAACTGAACTAAATTTGATATGGAGGCCTCTGAGGGCTCTCCCCTAAAGCATTTCCCAATAATAAAGTGTTACCTTGTCTGTCCCTTGTTGATCTACATTCATTAATCCAGTACCTTCCTTTGCCACACCTTCTGCATAATCCAGAAGGGAGAGGCATCCCGTTGGGATTATTTTTAGCAAAAACATTGGCTCTAGGGAATGCTCTGTTTACAATCCCTTTTTAGGTGACCTTGTTTACCACAATTGAGACATTTGACATTTTGATTTTTCTTCAAACCTCTGGAAATCACTTCTCCTGTCCAAGCATTATCATAGTTATATGTAGTGGGTAGCCATTCCAGCTTTGATCTGGAAGTTCCATTGAGGGTTCGTTAACTGTCACGCCTATAAGGTGGGGCCAAGAGAGGACCCTGAAGACCTGAGATCCAGATGTGCCAGCTCTCTTGGTTCCTGGACCCTGGACTCTGGAGGTAGACCGATCAGAGTTCTCCAGAGAACACCGCTGGACTGTACTATACCTGTTAGTCCCGTTGGGTGCTGGCAGGCTCTGTCTCAGGGAACAGTTGCAGTCTCAGAGGGTTGATGGGATTTGGGGGAGGTAGAGCTTGGGTTACAGGTTCTGATGGGGGATGGTGGTAGTTTGTCCTGTGTACAGGAGATCAGCTGCCAACTGGCCTGAACCTGGAACTGCAGTGGGTGGTGGTGTAGGGGCACAGGGCTGTGTCCCTGGGCCCAAAGCCTAGGGGCTGGGGTGTTCAGGTATGAGGATAAAGACTCACCTCTTAGTCCAGCCAGGTGCTAGCAGGCTCTGTCTCAGGGAACAGTTGCAGTTTTGGAGAGGTTATCTATTGGTGTAAATACTGAAAGATCAGTGAGATGAAGGAACAAGCCACAGCCACCTCTTACCTCACCAACTTCTTAGCCAAAAAAAAAAAAAAAACTGAGCAAAGGCATAAGATCCCAAGTGCTGGGATTAAAGGTGTATGTCACCACTGCCTGGACTCTATGGCTGACTAGTTACTAGATTTGTCCTCTGATCTTCAGGCAAGCTTTATTTGTTGGAGCATACACAAAATATTACCACAATAAGACATCTTGCTGGAGTCAGTTTTCTCTCTCTACTGTGTTGGTCTGCAAGATGAAACATGAAACTTGGTTGTGAGACTTGGTGTCACGTGCCCTTACCTAATGAACCACCTTTTTGACCCAACATTTCTTCTTTCTTAAAGCTGCATCATCCACAGTCTTCCTTATCATCTGATTATTATAATAAATATGATTATTTTGCATTTCTTAGGTTCAAAGAATAGCTTCTATTAAACATTTATGGAAACTGAATTAAGAGGAGTAACTTTGTGCCCAGGAAGAACCCATAGAGCAGGGAGCCTGTTCAGAGTTCAGTCTGATCAACTCAGCTGCGATCTGAGCCCAGATTCAGCGCCTAAAATCAGGCAATCCCAATACCTACTCCATCTGTTAGCTGCTGGACCTTGAGGAGTAACTGGTGCTGCTGAACCAGATCTGGGAGCACATCATTGCCACCAAAGATGAAAACCTGAAGCATGCTATGTCAAGACATTCTCAGAGGTATTTGTAATGCTTCTGAGACCAGAGACCTTGAGCCAAACCAATGACTTATGGAAATGTGTGCTTCCATGTAGAGCTGTATGGGCAAAAAATATACTGCGCAACACACTGCTGTTTACAATGTCTCTACAACAAATGAATAAGCCATGAAGAGGTAGAAAAGATGGAGTAACAGAGAAGTGCATATACTGTGGAAAGAGGCTGGAACATGTCTATATTTTTCTGAGGCCTGTGATGCTGCTTGAGAACATGTTGAGGTACATGGCCTATATCATTGTCTGAAGCCATATTGATGTCTGTGGGCTGTGCTGCCTCCAGAGCTATGTCTGGGGTCACGGTCCTGATGTATGTAGCCTGTGTGGTCCACATTACTATTGAAGACCATGTGGGTGTCTGTGAGCTGTGCTGCTGCATGAGACCATGTTGATACTCATGGGCCATGATGCCACCAGAAGCCATGCAGATGTGAGTAGCCTGTGCTGCCACCCGAGGCCATGTTGATGCCTGTGCTCCATGCTACCACTAGGGGCCATATCTATGTCCTTGGTTCCACAGCAGCCAGGTCCGAGTTGGTGTCTATGTCCTATGTTACCACTGGGTGTCATATGATGTCCTTGGTCTGTGCTGCTGCCTAAAATCATGTTGGTGTCCATGGCCAGTGTTGCCCAGAGGCAATGTTGATGTCCATGGCCTGTACCTTATGGGGCTATGAAGGTGTCTGTGGCCCAAACTGTGGAAGAGAGCATGTTGCTGTCTGCAGTCTGTGCTGTCTCAGAGGTCCATGTCAGGACCCATGGTCCTGCTGCAACTGGAGACCATGTTGTCAGCAGGCCAAACTGCCACCAGACACCATGCAGACAAGTGCTGATACTTGAGGCCAGGTAGATGTCTGTGTTCTTTGCTATTGCCAGATACCATGTGGCAATCCATGATCTAAACTCCTGCTGAGTATAAAAGAGAAGGGAAACTTCCTCTGCACTGGTATTGATGACTGCAGACTTGAGAAAGAGAGACATAGAAAGTTTCTGTGACAACCCTCCCTCTCACCAAAAAAAGTAGCTACTTAGACAGGAAGCTATTGAAGTGAAATCTTAAAATTTATGATTAGGACACTGAAGTATAACTCTCCACAATAGAAGGCTACTAGCAGTGGTGGGATGGGGAAGGATTCACCTTTCTTTAAGGGGCTAGCCACTGGGAGTTTGACAATGTTCCAGTGACTGTATGGACAACACAAATTTAAAAATATTTTTAATTTTTTTTTCTGCCAGGGTGGCTACAAGGGAGGAGAGCGGAGAGAGGACCTGAGAGGACTGGGAAGTAATGGTGAGGGGGTACACTGTGTGAAATTTCCAAATAATTAAAAAATATTATGTTTAATATAAAGAAGAGCTTTAATTGAAATACCAAACAGAAATGTTAAAAAATAAATCAGGGTGGAGTAAGCATGTAAATTACCATCAATTATAAATATTTACACCAACAATGGTATAACACAGTAAATAGGCTTGAAAAGGGAGACAACTGTATTTTTATATTACAATTTTTAAAATATGCCCTAGATTGGGATAAAACAGACAAAGCATATCTCCCTGTTATCGACAGTGTAAATAGTGTTCACAGTATCTAGGTACAATACTCAAGTAAAGAATGAATATAGAAAGCCTTATAAATCAGTAAGGACACACAATATTTATCAAAAATGTATAAACATTTAAAGTACAGCAATCTGTGCAGATATGTCAATTTTAATTATGCTTAGAAATATCCATGAATCTTAAAGTGTGCATTAAGTATAGATTGCCAAGTTCAGTCATTGCTTTTTGGGTGCAGTATATTTTCCTTTAGTATTTTATGTGCCTTAAGTATATTTTCATTACAATTAATTGCAAGTTAGAAACTCCACGAAGCACATTTCAGCAAATATTGCAAAAATGCAGGTCACAAAACTTTATTTTCAGATATTACTTTAGATATTAAGATAGAAAGTCTCTCAAGGTGAAATTTACTTTGTAGAGTGATCTTAACGCTCATTTTTGAGACACAAGCACCATTAACTGTCAGATGAACTCCATATTACAGGAAATGTGAATTGATCCTGACCTGTAATGTTTCTCTTGATCTTCTTAACTAAAGAAAGTTTGAAGAAACTTAGAGAAGAGTTTTTAAAAAATAAGATGAATAAACGAGTCAAACCCTGTGCAGGTGGAAGAGAGGCTCACAGAGCACATCCTGTCTGAGCAGATTTTTGAAATTGATGGCTACTAATAGGGGGTCAGGTTTCTTCAGGAATGTTCTGAGAGGCTCTGTGTTACTGTAATGTGTATGAAATTCTAATTAATCTGACACAAAGAGATATTTGGTTTTTTTCTAATAAATTTCAGTAGCAACACTGATGTAGTATTGATGAACTTAAAACATTCAATATACTTTTATAAAATCATCCTGCTTGGTGATTTTCACTGTGATGGAGACAGTACTGTCACCATTCTTATAGACAGGGACACTGTCAGTATTTTAGGTGATTTTGTTCCAAAACTTAGTGATTAGACTATGAGATGACCAGAGCTCAGATGCAGCCCCATCGAAGCTCACTTAGAATACTAAAGTGAAAGCAGCATGAGTCTCTGAATAGTAAGTGTAGAGGTTTAAATCTCACTCCTAAAATATATGGAAATTGGATAGAATATTTATAATTTCTCTGAGACTTTCTTGCTTAATTTTCATTAGCACTAAAGTGATACTCTTGAAAGTGTCTAGGACAATACTTAGCACATTAAATATTCTCTGTTTCTTCGCACCCATCCTTCACCTTGCCTCTCAAACACCATCTCACTAACCAATGTTGAATAGATAATCTCATTCTTAATGCACTGTCATCTCTCCTGTCCTCCAAATCAAGATTCTTAGAGACAGAGCTTCAGCCTTTCACATCCACTCAGGAGCAAGTGTGGAAATTATTTTCCTAATTATGTCTTGGGCTCCTCTGATCATTCCCTTAGTCTTGACTTCTGTGTGTGTGTGTGTGTGTGTGTGTGTGTGTGTGTGTGTGTGTGTGTCCTCGCATGTGTACATTCTTCACTTTCCAATAAGTCTTCTAAGGCAAACATTTGCTTGTAGTTACCACAAATACTGAAGGTCTACTTGGTCTCTGTCCTTTCTCTTAGCTTTTTCCAAAACCTCGTTTTCATACTGCTTTTCATAGGAATTTTGATTCCTGATTAGTAAATTGTTATCCATGTGGCCTGGTTCACACCTGTCATATTTTTCTATGTTAATAAGTAAGGCTTTGACAGCTATCTCCTTCAAATACTGCTCAATTAACCCCGCTCTTCCTCTGACCTCACAGAGCACCCATTAACACTTTACTCCATGTACTGAGTAATGAACAATTTGAGTCAATACTTACATTATCAAGTTCATACTACAAAACATAATCACTTAAAGAACAATGGGGATTATATTTAATATGAAATAAATTCAGGAGCATGGGGTCTTTGTCTTATCCTTTTTCTTTAAACACTTCTGATGCAGCTAACAAGCAGTTATAGGTGGCTGAACAGCAGGCCCATCAAGCTGCTTTCCTCTGAGACCCTCACAGGCAAAAGCTCTTCAGTGCATTAGCAGACTTCGGCTTTACTCAGTTTTATAGCTTCCTGTACTTTCTTTTGCTTGTCTAGTATGCTACCTCTTTTCTTTAGTATGTGGTAAAGCAATAGTGACTAGCCTTCAAAATATCTTCTATATATTAAACACACCCTCTCCCCTAAACAAGAAGCTTGTAGAATACTGTTAAGTCTGCAAATTTGGGAATTCCCGAAAACATCTTCATTACAAAGTAAACTCATTGTTGACCTCAAAGCTTAAATTTCATCTTGTCTAACATGTCTGAGTTTTATTCAACATTGGCAGGAGTTTGACATTAATGTCATAGGCCATAATCTTAACAAATTTCTAATTATACTTATGAATCTACATAGTTTAGTGAATCTAGGGGCCTACAGAAATACCTCATCAGTTAAGAGCATTAGCCACTTTTGCAGAAGACACTGTTTCAGTTCCTAGAACCAACAAGGTGGTTTACAACCCTCTGTAACTCTAATTCCAGTGACTCCAACACCGTCTTCTGGTCTGGGCCGGCATCAGGAACACAAGTGGTGCACTGGCATACATAAAGACCAACAGGACACACATAAATAAAATTGGAATGTAATAAAATTTTAATACAAATGTCAACATATGCTATTTATGAATAAAATAAAAAGCAATAACAACATAAAATATTCATAAAAATGTAATAACAATCCAAAGACTACTTACATACTAATTTATGTAATAGCATACATAAAGCATAACAATAAATTCAAACTATAAATATATGGTCATGATTTTCTTTTAAATATCAATTAAAAACATCACAAAATAAAATTTAGTGAAAAACTCTAAAACTATCAATCAAGAAATAAAGATTAAGCTAATTACAAACACAAAAATATTTTTGTCATTTAAACTCAAGTAAATAAAAGTTCAAATCACACAATTAAGTTTTGAAAACAAATTAGGTGGTTAGTATATTTATAAAAAGTTGTATATCTCTTTTAAAATAAATTGAATAAATATAAAATAATAAAAAGAAGCATAATTGAACCCAATCCTAGAAACACATAATCTATTGGTCTGAAGAAGAAATATCACTAGAATCATTTATTTAATGGACTGAAGATAAAATCACTCTGGGAACAAGATACCGGAACCAGAGGATAAAGGCATTTGAGAAATTCTGTTTAGTTACAAAGAGTATGAAACCTTTTAAAGTAAATAATAAACTATTCTATTTTACTATTGCATAATTCAGTTCAGACAAAACAAGAATTAAGCCGGGCGGTGGTGGCGTATGCCTTTAATCCCAGCACTTGGGAGGCAGAGGCAGGCGGATCTCTGTGAGTTCGAGGCCAGCCTGGTCTCCAAAGCGAGTTCCAGGAAAGGCACAAAGTTACACAGAGAAACGCTGTCTCAAAAAGCCAAACAAACAAACAAACAAAAAAAAAACAAAAAAAAAACCCAAGAATTAAGTAAATTCATCACATTTTAAAAATCACAAACTTTATTGTAACATTTCAAGTATAAAGATAAAAATTGAATTTCACCTTTAAGAAGTATTTCCAATGATCTATGAGTATAGCAGAATGTCATTAGGAATCAATTCATTGACTCTTTTTCTTTTTTGCCAGTCATGTTTGGTTCTATCCTAGGTCTCTGAGCTGTCCATCCTTTGAGTCCTGGCCCTCCAGTGAGCATCAGAGAGGAGCTCTCTCTCATAGTAGGGGTTTCAAGTTGAACCAGTCATTGGTCAGCCACTCCCATAATTTCTGTGCCGTCTTTACTCCAGCAGGGAGTAGGAAAAATGTAGGTCAGAGGTTATGTGTCTTGGCTGGGGTTGAATCCCTCCACTGGAAGTCTTGCCTGGTTAGAGGAAATGGCCAGTTCAGGCTCCATATTCCCCATTGCTAGGAGTCTTAGCCAGTGTCAACCTCATAGATTCCTGGGAGTTTCCCCTGTGCTAAATTTCTAGATCATCTGAGAGATGTCCCTGATTCCAGTTGTCTTTCCCAGTATTCTCCCTTTATCCTCCCCAAGCCTGATCCTTCCTGTTCCATGCCTACTCCCCCATCCAGACCTCTCCCCTATCCACCTGTGATAGCCTAGTTGTCATCAGAGAGTCTTCCCCCAGCAAGGGATGAAAGCAGATGCAGAGACCCACAGTCAAACATTAGGAAGACCACAGAGAATCCTTTAGATGAAGGGGAGAAGTTAGAAGCTAGAGGGGTCAAGGACACCACAAGAAAACTCACTGAGTCAACAAACCTGGGTTCATAGGGGCTCACAGAGACTGAACTGACAACCAGAGAACTTGTATGGGACTGACCTAGGCTTTCTGCACATGTTACAGTTGTGTAGCTTGGTCTTCTTATGGGATTCATACATAACCGAGGGAACAGGCGCTTTCTCTGACTCTGTTACCTGCTTTTGTGACCCTTTCCTCCTACTGCATTGTCTTGTCATTCTTTGACAGGAGAGAAGATGCCTAGTCTTACTGCAGTCTGATATGTCTTGCCTAGCTAATATGCATAGGGGGCTTTGACTTTTCTAAAGAGAATGGAAAAAGTGGATGGGGGATAGCCTGGGAAACTGTGATTGGGCTGGGAAAGGTTAATTAATTTTAAAAAGAAATATTTTCAATTGTTAATTTATATTTCACATTGTGGGCAGTTTGTACACATAAAATGTTTTTTAAGTACTGAATTAAATGTTCTATTATAGAGGATTTAAACTATTGCATTTTTATAGGCTAGGTTCACAAAACCCAGGTCATTTCAAGTAGTAACACCATACCATATTCTAACTAAGAAATATGAAATTAACCACAAATAGTACATAGGACAATAAAGAACAAAGAAATTTGATTCTGGGTTTCAACTGAGAGAAATCATGTCTAAATACTATAATAATATACATAAAAAGTTGAGAATAAGAAACCTACGTATATTGCATTATACTCATTTCTTTAAATTTTTATTGAAATATGTTGTCCCTTTTTAAAACTCATGAGTTTTCTATACCATTTCCATTGAAATATTTATGCAAACAGGAGCTCCACAGTTGTTGCTTAAATTAAATAACCTATTTTTGGTCATGTGACTATATACATGAATATTAATCAAGTAAGAAACTGTCAATTACAATGGGATCCCAAGCTTCTTACTTTTGCATAAACAGGTTCTAAGATAGAAAGGGCATGGTGTTACAATGTTGGCATTGGTGTTAACGTTGTCATCTCATGAGATGTATGTAATGTATATAGTAAGAAATATAAATGTCAGCAGAGTAGGCAACTGCAGTCATAAATGAATTGTACATGTGGAGACATCTAAGAAGCAATCTTCCAGTAGAAATCAGGCAATCTGGAGCATAGGTTTAGGCTACTAATTGTATTATCAATTAGAAGCAACCAACTTTATACATGTATCAAATCGTCAAATAATAAAGTCAACAAGTTATTTTTAAAAAGAAATAAACAGGGGGTTGCGGGTGTAGAAAATCATGGTTCACTCTTGAAAGTTGTGTGTGTATATATAGATAAACACATGGATCAATAGGTAGGTAGCTAGCTAGCTAGATGATAGATAGATAGATAGATACATAGATAGATACATAGATAGATACATAGATAGATAATAGACAGACATATATTCTGTCTATATTCATATAACATGTGTGTGCATGCATGCGCGTGTGCGTGCGCACACACACATACACACACATAAACATGCAAATAGAGCATTCCCAATAATACTAATCTAGAAAAGCTATTACCTACTGGTGATATTTTATTTGTGCTTTAATAAATAAAGCTTGCCTGGAGATCAGAGGAAAAAGCCAGCCATTATAAGTAAACACAGAAATCAGACAATGGTAGCAAACGCCCTTAATCCTATCACTTGGTGGATGGGATCCATCTGGATCTCTGTGTGTTCAAGGCCACACTGGGAACAGAGCCAAGTGTGGTGGCACACACCTTAAATTCCAACACTAGTTAACCATGGAGGTCTGGAGGTCTGTACAGACAAACAGGAAGTGACAGAGCTGGGCAGGAAGAGGAAGTGATGTAGCTGGACAGGGAGAACAAATCAGATGGCAGAACAGCAACAGCAAGGCATATAGGCATGGGTAGACAGGAAATAGCTCACTCTGGGAAGCTGTGGAGTTGGTGAAGTGAGGTTAGCACATGGCTGTTCCTATTCCTCTGGTCTCTCTAAGGTTTTCACCCCTATATCTGGTTCCATGTTTTTTATTTAATAAGACCATTTGGAAATTCATCTTCAGTAGTCAATTATAACTACATTCTTACTGGTGAGTACACATACTCAATGGTACTTGTCTTCTTGGCCTCCTGTTGGAATATTTCTCCCTACTTCATTACTATCTAGTTGCAGAAGAATCATTTCTGAATTGTACCTTGGTTTTCAGTACTCCCCTTCTCTCTGTTTTTTACCTACTAACACATCAGATATATTCCACTAACTTTCCTAAATTGAATGTCTTCACCTTTGTGTCAGCAAGCATGCTTAATGTATGCTAGATAACCTCAAATTATGTGTCAAACTGAAAGAAGAGTCACAAGGCTCCACATTTCCATCTATCAGCTTTCAAGAGTCAGCTTGTCACCCAGCTAGGTCTTCTACTAGGGTCATAAGCCAGAAATCATCTTCATAGAATGTAGACTTAACTGGGGGAAATTTATTTTCATCTTTAAATGTTGTAAAGTCAGTGTGTTGCAGATGTATGAAAGAGGACCGAGAATTGTGACCTGTAGGCCAGACTGCTCTTAAGTCCCACACAAGGCTTACCAAACCTTTTTTGACATGATCCCCCCCAACTCTGCCACCATTGTATTTTATACTCCAAATCTTATTCTACCACCACTCTCTGAACTCTAGATCCATTTTGAAAGAAAAAGGATTATGCAGGAGAGTCACAGCAGGCACCATTGTCCTCTTCCTACTCTCTCTTTCTCTTTTCTCTCTTTCTCACACACATACTCAGATGTCTACAAGAGAAGTCTATATTCTCAGTCACTGAAATGTCTCTCTTGTAAGCTCCTAAACACGTGTATTTTAAAAGGAACTATTTCTGTTAACTCTACAGTTATAGACAGTTGAAAGGAACTCTGTAAAAGAGTATATTGTTTTGTTCTAAAGATACATTAAAATATTCAATATAACACAAAAGAACTCACAGCATGTGACTATCTTTTAATTCTCAGAGAAATGTTTAAAGTCTAAGTCAATTAGACAAGTTAATAATATGTCACTAATTTGAAATACTAAATTGTGTGTATATAATTAACCATGAATGAATAATTTTCAAAACTTAAGAGTTTAATTCTGTTTTCATAGGTTGGTGCAATTTGCACTATAAATATAAATACATTTCTGAGTCTACATGTATAAATATAAGTAATTTTGGTCAAGCTATATTAGTCAAATAAGTGAGCAATGTTTTATTCTCAATGAAACAAATTTAAAAATATTTGCCTCATTAAGCAAAAAAAAATTATGGGAAATTTACTGGGAATAATTTGCATGTGATATGGATATAAAACTTTTTATGTTTTTTATTTCCACTAAAAAAGCAAAAATAGGCCAATATATGAATTTATGTACTATTTATTCTCCTGTCATTCAATAGCACATGTAAATATAAGTAAGAATTCAATTTCAAAATTGCAAATACACATGGTAAAGGGCAAATAAGTTTATTTCAGCAAAAAAAAATGCTATATTAAAGCAAAATTCTGAAATACTGTAACCGTATAAACTGATGACATGACTGCTCCAAGGTATGGCAGAGGGAAAGGGTTTTATTGTAGATATAAGGGAGAGCACAGTCAGAGGATCTGGAAGATTCCAGAGCAGAGAGAGCAAGCAGTAAACTGAACATGACCAGCAGACTGGACAGGGTCATGAAAGGAGAGAGTGGGAGTATACCAGAGGAAGAAAAAGAGATGATCAAGAGAGAGAAGCAAGAAAGCATAGTTGAAATAGCAGTGCTCTAAGTAGAATGAGACCAGAGGACAGATGCTTCTGAGTTGGAGAAGTTCAGGGTAAGGGTGTGATGAGCTAGGATGCCCACATGGACTCTGAAATGTGTACCAGGTACTTGTGATACCCAGGGAGCCTAGAGGCAAGCATGTGCTTCAGTAAGCTAATAGCCACCAGATACTCATTTGTCCGATAGACCAGTGATAGGGAAATGAATCCTTTGATAGAGGGGAACTGACTTCACAAGTTCTTAAGTACTTGGTCTTGAACCACAGAACAGGCTAACTGAGGTGTCTATTAACACATCAAAGCAGATTCTGACCTCCCTCCCCCTGCGCTGTCCCCCTCCCCCTGTCCCCCCCCCCGTACCCCCCTCCCCCATCCCTACCTGAGGAGTCCTGGCTCCTCAGCACTTCTCCCTGACAGCTACCCTGGACTCTCCATCAGGGAATGGACTAAGCTTTTCTTCCCCTAGCTTTTCTCCTATATACCCTGGCCTTTTGGCATCACTGATTTCTTGGTCTCCTGGTCTCCTAGTTTTTTGACTTCTGGCTCCCCCCTCTCTCCTACCCCATCTCCTCACATTGCTCAGTTCAGTTTGTCAGTCATGTTCAATCTGTACTCTCTCCCTGGTGTCTCTGCCTCTGCTTGTATTCTCCCTTATATCTATAATAAGACCTCAACCACCAAGGAGCAGTTACGTTCTCCTTTTATTTCTTTTTTTCTCACTCACTAAGGAATGCTGGCTTTTGTCTAACCTCTTGATTTTGGGACTGACAATAAGAGTAATTAAAGGTACACAAGAAATCAATTATATAGTTCCTTTACTTCAGGTTTCTAAGTTTTGAATGAACTTGTATTTTTCATTTGTTGAACTTTAGTCTTCAATATTCACAGCATTTTTAAAAATATTTTTCTTTAGTTGTTGATATACATATTCCTAAATAAATTAATTTGAATTTGAAAGAGAGCAAGGGGGCATATGCGAGCACTACCAGGAAGTGGGAGGTAAGGGACAAATGATATAATACTATAATCCCCTAAAATTAAAAAAGAGCAATAAATGTATTATATGCACAAGACAATTTTGAAACAGTGTTAAAAGTAGGATAATTTTTGCTGGCATATAATCTTTTTTCAAATCTCCGTGATTATTCACAAGGAGTAATTTGATACTGTAAGCAAGTTTGAATAGTCTGGGAATCTATGGAACATGTGCACTTGGTATGACATAGTTCTTAATATCCAGTGGAATGCTAACCTATGTTTTCTATTTATTTGGTAATCCAAAAACATGGGCATTTCAAAGGTGCTATAAAGAAGAAAGTCATAGTTACATCATTTGATTATTGTAAACAAATGGAAAGAGAAAATGTTATAGTATGGTTCAAACTAAAACAAACATGAGCATTGATGTCTAATAAATGAAGAAAATAATTGCATTTCCAGATACTGAAGTGGTAAAGATTTACTGTTAAAGTCTTAAAATGGAATTTATATTTTTGGGAAAAATATACTTTTAATAATTCTAGGATTGAAATCATAACCATATGACTGGTGAGCAACTTCTGTACCACTGGATTACAGTTCCGTCTCCAAATAAATACTGACCAAGTTTTGACATGAGTATAAATGTTTGGTGTCAAAGGGAAACTCCACCATCATTCTTCAGTTGAAGAACCCCTGGAGCTGAGAAGATGGTTCAGTTGGTAATGCCTTTGCCACCCATTCATAAGGACCTGAGTTCAAATCCAGATCTTATATGACAACATGATGGTGCATCGCTGTAATTCCAGTGCTCCTATGGTGAGATGAGAGGCAAAGACAGGTCAGTCCTTGGTAACTTGTTAGCCAGATAGCCAAGCATATACAGACATGAAAATGTATCCCTGACTCAAAGTAAAAGATGAAGACTAACAGACAGACAGAAAGAGATAGACAGAGAGACAGATACACACACACACACACACACACACACACACACACACACACACACACACAGGAACATGCATATATACACACACATGCATGTACAAGAGAGAGTCTATTCACCCCAGATAAGAAACCAATAACAAACTAAAATAACAAGTGTTCTAAAATCTACTTTGGTGAACCAGTAAATTTATTGGGGTATAACAAAAGTATGAAATTAGGGTTCTTACAGAAGCAAGGGTGACTCAAATGCACCTGAACCATCAAAAAGTCACCACAACATGGATTAGTACACACAAACCTGCCACCCTGGAACTCTTTGCACAAAGTGCTGG
Source organism: Peromyscus leucopus (assembly GCF_004664715.2). Lineage (NCBI taxonomy): Eukaryota > Metazoa > Chordata > Mammalia > Rodentia > Cricetidae > Peromyscus > Peromyscus leucopus. The sequence goes on from NC_051069.1 coordinate 64,133,477, forward strand.
CATCTGTACAGGTCTAAGAGTCTCTTCTCAGCAACTCTTGCTTCTCAGTCTTATCTCCCAGTAATTGTATACTGTGTCTGTATCCCTATGACTGAATTCTCATGAATCCTAAAAGTTTCAGTTTTCCCATATATGTAAAAATTTGTTCACTTCCTGTATCCTATGGATTCCCAACTCCCTCCTAGGGAAAATCCATATATAACAACAATGATGTCTTGTGTGTGTGTTGTGTGTGTGTGTGTGTGTGTGTGTATCTGTCTGTCTTTCTCTCTCTTTCTGTCTGTCTCGTTCTCTCTCATATACATATATATATATAATACACACACACACACATATATATATATATATACATACATACATACATACATATACAGTATATACTGTAAAATGAACCTAAATAAGGTATATTTTCTACTTACCAGTCAGGGGGAAAATGTCTTTTGTCTTGATATAAGACCAAACTATAGTGCGTGAATCCTATGCGTCCTTGCTTTTACAAATGTTTTTCTCTTTCATTTCTATTCTTTACCAGTTGCCATGAAACCTGAACTATTTATCATGAGTTGAGTTTTGTGTGGACCACCAAGCCATAAAATTGAAAATGGGTAGAAACATCCATCATCATATGAAAACAGCATATGCCGACTTCAGCATTTCAGTGTGTAGGAACTGATGCTCATGTAGACTAAAAATTTTCATGGGAATGACATGAATTCTGTTAGGAAATAAACCACTATTTGCATTTGAAAACAAGTCATTAAACTCATATCTTATTTCATCTAATTAAGGAAAATCAATAGTGGATTTTCCTTATTTGAGTTTTTTGCCAATTTTGTTCTTACAATGCATATTTATTTTTTTTATTAAGGAGTAAGTAATGCATTTTAAAGGCTGATTTGCATATTTAGATTTTAAATTGATTTTTCTCTTTACATACAGAAATAGGATTATAATCACCAATGTCCAAAGATTGTTTTCATTATCCAGATATGCTTAGAATGGTACATTTAATAATAATTGATAAGCACTTGTAAAGCATAATTATGAAGCCAAACATACAGTAAAGGTAATTTTGAGGGAGAAAAATAGCCCATATTCCTTTAACAATTTCTGTGACTCAGTGTTTAGGTGTAAAACAGTGTTAGAGTACCAATGATATCTGATACATAAAATCCTGACAGCCAGGCTCCTGGACAAGGAAAGCACTGCTTGCTATTTACTAACATCAGTTGATAGATGCCTTAGCAAGATTTTCAAATATCTTCAAAATTATGGAAATTATCTTATAGTAAGGAATCTAAGTGAAATTCATCTTTCAATGTCATGTGCTTCTCATTCAGCAAATAGGAAGCTGCCTTTCAGTAGAGGTGGCCTGGTCAATATAGTTCAGAAGAGTAGCATGTGTCAGTATGCCCTTTTTCCTATGTTTTTATGATGTTTTGATATCTTAGCATTAATAATGATTAAATTTAACTCTGCCCAGTTTTCTCTTTTTCTTTTAATAAGTACTCTTTCTCAAGATGTTTATATTTTATTTTGAAATCCTCTCTGAAATGGACTTAATAGATTCTAAATACTGTGTGTGTGTGTGTGTGTGTGTGTGTTTTGTGTTTGTATTCATTTAAAGATGTCATTAATTTGAGAAGAAATGCAAGTAGGAAGTTTTGGAGTTGTGGCAGGTGATATTGTGTAGAAGTGATAGAGATTCACTGCTCAAGAAGTTAATTTGTTTGTTTGCTAGTTTGTTTTCAAGAGAGGATTTCCTAGAACTCACTCTGTAGACCACGCTGACCTAAACATAAAGATATCTGCCTGCCTCTGCCTTGTGAATGCTGGAATTAAAGGCATGTGCCACCACTACACTGAAGTTCTGAAAAAAAAAAAACTAAAAAAAACCACCCATACTCTGAGATTGCAACAGTTCCCTGAGACAGAACCTGCCAGCGCTGATTGGACTAAGAGATGAGTCTTTGTCCTCATACCTGAAGACCCCAGCCCTTAGGCTTTGGAACCAAGGGTACGACCCTGTGTCCCCACACCACCTCCCAATGCAGCCCCAGTTTCAGGCCAGTAGGCAGACCTCCTGCAGACAGGTCAGACTACCACCATCCCCCATCAGACACTGTAACCCACAAGCCCCACCCCTCCCAAACCCATTCACCCTCTGAGACTGCAGTTACTTCCTGAGACAGAGCCTACCAGCTGCTCCCTGAGACAAAGAGTCCATCAGCACAGATTAGACCAAGAGTCCTGATTAGACCAAGAGCTCCTACTGGACCGAGAGTATCCATCAGACCAAGAGAGGCTCCCTCAGACACAGACACTTCTTGCACTAAGTAGAGAAAGAGATGGGTAGATGCCAGTGCAAAAATACAGTCAACAACATAAAACTAACATGGCTCCATCAGAATCCACATCAGTTGGGCATTATTCAGTTTCCATGAGATTGTAGGCTTTCTGTAATTTGTGTTGATGTTGAAATCTAACTCTAAGCCATGGTGTTCTGATAAGATATAGGTTATTGCAATTTATTTTTTATATCTGTTGAGAGTTGCATTGTAACCAAGATTTCATTTTATTTACTTTTGGGGGGCAGTTGTTTTGTTTTGTTTTTGAGACAGGGTTTCTCTGTGTAGTTTTGTGCCTTTCCTGAAACTCACTCTGTAGCCCAGGCTGGCCTCAAAATCACAGAGATCTGCCTGCCTCTGCCTCCCAAGTTCTGGGATTAAAGGCGTGAACCGCCGCCGCCACCGCCGCCGCCGCCGCCACCACCACCACGGCCACCACCACCCGGCATGACCAAGCTTTTAGAGAAGGTATATTCTTTTGTGTTAGGGTGGAATTTTCTGTAGATATCTATTAAGCCCATTTGAGTCATAATGTCTGTTAGTTCCCTTATTTCTCTGTTAAGTTCTATCTGGCAGACCTGCCCATTGGTGAGAGTGGGGTGTTGAAGTCTCCCAACTCAATCACCCAATGGGTCAAGGAAGAAGTAAAGAAAGAAATTAAAGATTTCCTAGAATTCAGTGAAAATGAATGTACAATATACCCAAACTTATGGGACACTATGAAAGCATTGCTATGAGGAAAATTCATAGCACTAAATGCCCACATAAAGAAGATGGAGAAATCTCACACTAGTGACTTAACAGCACACCTGAAAGCTCTAGAACAAAATGAAACAAACTCACCCAGGAGAAATAGATGCCAGGAAATAAACAAGTTGAGGGCTGAAATCAATAAAATAGAAACAAAGAGAACAATACAAAAAAAATCAGTGAAACCAAGAGTTGGTTCTTAGAGAAAATCAACAAGATAGACAAACTCTTATTCAAATTAACCAAAAAGCAGAGAGAGAACATCCAAATTAACAAAATCAGAAATGAAATGAGAGATAGAACAACAGACAATGAGGAAATCCAGAGAATCATCTGGTCATGTTTCAAAAATATGTACTCTACAAAATTGGAAAATTTGAAAGAAATGGATGATTTTCTGGATAGGTACCACATACCAAAGTTAAATCAAGACCAGATAAACTATATAAATAGACCAGTAATCCCTAAGGAAATAGAAACAGTCTCTAAAATCTCCCAATCAAAAAATAAATAAATAAATAAAAAGCCTAGGACCAGATGGTTTCAGCACAGAATTCTACCAGATTTTCAAAGAAGAGATAATACCAATACTCTTCAAATTGTTTCACACCATAGAAACAGAGGGGGCATTATCAAACTCTTTTTATGAGGCTACAGTTACCCTGATACTCAAAGCACACAAACATGCAACAAAGAAAGGGAATTATAGACCAACCTCCTTCATAGGCATTGATGCAAAATTACTCAATAAAATATTGGCAAACCAAATCCAAAAACACATCAAAAATTATCCACTACGATCAAGTAGGCTTCATCCCAGGGATGCAAGGATGGTTCAACATACAAAAATCTGTCAATGTAATACACCATATAAACAAACTGAAAGAAAAAAGCCACATGATCATCTCATTGGATGCTGAAAAAGCCTTTGAGGAAATCCAACACCCATTCATGATAAAGGTTCTAGAGAGATTAGGAATGTAATGAACATGCCTACACACAATAAAGGCAATTTACAGCAAGCCAGCAGCCAACATCAAAGTAAATGGAGAGAAACTCAAAGAGATTCCACTAAAATCAGGAACAAGACAAAGCTGTCCACTCTCCCCATACTTATTCAATATAGTACTTGAAGTTCTAGCCAGAGCAACAAGACAACAAAAAGAGATCAAGGGGATACAAATTGGAAAGGAAGAAGTCAAACTTTCCCTATTTGCAGGCAATAGTATACATAAGTGACCCTAGAAATTCTTTCTACCAGGGAACTCCTACAGCTGATAAACTCCTTCAGTAATGTGGCAGGATACAAGATTAACTCAAAAAATTTAGCAGCCCTTCTATATACTAATGATAATTGGACTGAGAAAAAAAAATCAGAGAAACATTACCCCTTACAGTAGCCACAAATAATATAAGATACCTTGTGGCAACTCTAACTAAGCAAGTAAAAGACCTGTATGATAAGAACTTTAAGTCTCTGAAGATAGAAATCGAAGAAGATATCAGAAAATGGAAAGATCTTCTATGCTCATGGATAGGTAGAATTAACATAGTAAAAAATGGCAATCTTACCCAAAGCAATTTACAGATTCAATGCAATACCCATCAAAATTGCAACACAATTCTTCACAGAACTGGAGAGATAAATACTCAACTTCATATGGAAAAAAAAAAACCCAAGATAGGTAAAAGAATCCTGCACAATAAAGCAACTTCTGGAGGCATCACTATCCCTGACCTAAAGCTCTACTGTAGAGCTATAGTAATAAAAAAGCTTTGTATTAACATAAAAACCAAAATGCAGACCAAGGGAATCAAATTGAAGACACTCACATTAATCAACCTGCCTATGAACATCTGATTTTTGACAAAGAAGCCAAAACTGTACTATGGAAAAAAGAAAGCATCTCCAACAAATGGTGCTGGCATAACTGGATGTCAGCATGTAGAAGATTGCAAATACTTCCATATCTGTCACAATGCATAAAACTCAAGTCCAAGTGGATCAAATACCTCAACATAAATCCAGATACACTGAACTTGATAGAAGAGAAAGTAGAAAGTAGTCTTGAACACATTGGCACCAGAGACTATTTCCTAAAAATAACACCAATAGCACAGAAACTGAGAGCAACAATTAATAAATGAGACCTCCTCAAACCATGAGGCTTTTGTAGGGCAAAACACATGGTCAATAAGACAAAATGACAACCTACAGAATGGGAAAAGATCTCCACTAACCCCACATCTTACAGAGGACTGAATTCCAAAATATATAAAGAACTCAAAAAGCTAGATATCAAAATACCAAACAATCCAATTAAAAAATAGGCTACAGAACTTAACAGAGAATTCTCAACAAAAGGATCTCAAATGGCTGAATGACATTTAAGGAATTGCTCAAGATCCTTTGACATTAGGGAAATGCAAATCAAAATGACTCTGAGATACCATATTATACCTGTCAGAATGGCTAAAATAAAAAAACACACTCAAGATAGGGTTGGGGATTTAGCTCAGTGATACAGCGAATGCCTAACAAGCACAAGGCCCTGGCTTCGGTCCTCAGCTTTGAAAAAAAAAAAAAAAAAAAACACTGAAGACAGCTTATGTTGGAGAAGATGTGGAGCAAGGGGAACACTCCTCCGCTGTTGGTGGGAACACAAACTTGTACAGCCACTCTGGAAATCAGTATGGTGGTTTCTCAGAAAGTCAGGAATCAGTTTACCTCAAGTCCCAATGATAACATTCTTGGGCATATACCGAAGGGTTGCTCAATCATATCACAAGGACACGTGTTCAACAATGCTCATATCAGCATTATTTGTAATAGCCAGAACCTGGAAGCAACCTAGATGCCCCTCAACTGAAGAATGAATAAAGAAAATGTGGTAGTGTACATGATGGAGTATTGCTCAGCAGTAAAAAGCAATGACATCATGAAATTTGCAGTCAAATGGATGAAACTAGGAAATTTCATCCTGAGTGAGGTGACCCAGACTCAGAATACAAACATGGTATGTACTCCCTCTTAAGTAGACACTAGATGTAAAACAAAGGATAAACAGACTACAACACACAGCTCCAGAGAAGGTAGAAAACAAGGAAGACACTAAGAGGGACATAGGGATCACCTTGAGAAGGAGAAACAGAGGAGATCTCATGAGTAAACTGGGGGTGGGGGGCACAATAAAGAGAAGGGGATGGTGGATGAGAACATGAGGGAATGGGATGGTTGATCTAGGGGAAGGAAGGAGTGGAAAAGCAATGAAAGGAATATCTTGAGAGATAGAGACATTACAGGGAAATGGAGAAACCTGGTGCTAGGGAAGTTCCCAGGAATCCACAAGGATGACCCCAGATTAGACTACTGGCAATAGTGGTGAGGTGCCTGAACTGGTCTACCCTGGTGAGCAGATTGGTCAATACCCAACTGTCATCATAGAGCCTTCATCCAGTATCTGATGGGAGCAGATGCAGAGAATCACAATCAAGCACCAGGCCAACCACAGGGAGTCCAGTCTAAGAGAGAGAAGAGGGATTATATGAACAAAGGGGGTCAAGATCATGATGGGGAAGTCTACAGAGACAACAGAACCAAGCTCTTAGGAACTCACAAACATTAGACCAACAGCTGTGGAACCTATAAGGGACTGAACTTGACCCTCTGCATATGGGAGAGAGTTGTATAGCTGTGTCTGTTTGAGGGACCCCTGGGAGTGTGATCAGGATCTATCCCCAGTGCATGAGCTGGCTTTCTGTATCCCATTACCCATGTTCGGATACTTTGCTCACCCCTGATAAAGCAGGGAGGAGCTTGGTCCTGCCTCAATTGAATCTACCAGGCTTGGCTGTCTCTCCATGGGAGAACTTACACTTTGGAGGAGGGGATGACGGTGGATTGGGGGAGAGGGGAACACAGGGGGAGGGGGAGGGGTGATGTGGGATTGGGCAGGAGGGATGAGAAGGGGATCTATGGTGGGTATGTAAAATGAATAAAAAAGTTTTAAAAAAAGGACAAATTGTCCAGAGCTAAGTGGCATATTAAGAATATATTTACTTTTACCAGAGCAACCAGTAACTCCCAGTTTTGGGTGAATTCTCTCCTTCTTACCTCAAAATTACTTTTCTGATGTTTTTACCTAACATACCCATTCATTGTGATCTAGTATCTTTAAAGAAAGAATTATGTTTCCATGACATAAACCTATCTGACACCTAAACACCAGGCCTGAGGAAACAAATTCCTGGAAAAAATAAAGTCATCCACTTGGTTAATCTTTTTTGTTATGCTAACTCAGACGACTAATATTCCATTAATATATAATATCCTTTGTCAAAACTAATATCTGTGCGATTTAACATGAGGAATGCTTAAGAGGGGAGTTTGAAAAATAATGTAGCTCCTCCTATGCTTTTTTACTGAATGCTTTTGTGTGCACGAGAAATATAATTATTAGCTGTCTCATGTCCAAGTGTCTGTAGGTAGTGATTGGCCAAACAGAAACAGAACTCATATCCATTGCTATGTGTGAACCATGTGACCAGCAAGAGGAAGGTAGCCTGGCACAGAGGCAACTGACTTAGTTTCAATCAGAGTAACAATTGCTTATAAAAACACAGGGTCACATCACATGTCCTTGTCTTCCCTTTGGTAAATACTAGATGCCATCAAGGCTTTTACATATTAGTTTTAAATCTAATTTATGTTAATTTTGCACATTAATTCTAGCATTTAAGAAACCAGGTGTATGTGTGTGTGTGTGTGTGTGTGTGTGTGTGTGTGTGTGTGTGTGCAATACATATAGAAGACAAATAAAAAGCTTGAACGCAGAATTCATCTGCCTGACTTTGTACACAGGGTCTTTCACTGACCAACATCTCCTGTCTCCACCTTCTGAGCTCTGGAAATTGCAAACTTACATAAGTATGACAGACTTTTATTTTACATGACTTTTGAGAGTAGAATTCAGAAGATTATGTTTGCAGGTATCATACTGACTGAGCTATTATATCAATCCCAGACTGTTTGCTATAGTTTGGAACAATTGTTAATTTTCAATGGATGGAAAAATTTTCATTGGGTTTCAAGACAATGGAGTACATCTATAATAACTTAAATTAAAACAGTCCAGTTTGCACACTATTATCTAGAAAAAATGGTTATTGAGATGAATTTTTACAATTAAAAATACATTCATGGAGCTGGAACAATGGTTCAGTGGGTAAGAACACTTGCTGCTCTTGCGGTGGACCCAGGTCTCATTCCAAGCACTTATGCAGCAGTTCACAACCACCTATAACTCTAGTTCCAGGGCATTTGATACCCTCTTCTGGATTCTGTGGGTTTTGCACATGCATGGTGCACATATATACATGAAGGCAAACACTCACTCACATTACAACAGAATGAAATAAAATCTTAAAATATAATTTATTTTTCTTGTAGATACATAAACAAAACAATGCCAGTACCTGAGGCTCAGGGAACATTGTGAAAGAGGCGATAGAAAGTTTGTGCAGGGAGTTAGCTGTTTGACTGTGTTTCCTAGTAATGTCAGAAGCTACAACATAAAGTCTCATTAACATGACTGCCAAAACATGCACTAAGCAAGGACAGCATCAATAGACATACCAAAGTGGACTTGGGAAAGGTCATAAAGCCTCAACCTTACAAAAAGAACTACAGGTAACTAAGGAATGTTAAGAGATGAAGAAATAGTCTTCCCCAGGGAAGAGCACACCAAGTGGTTATCCCTGAGTACTAAATGGTTAGCCCTGAAAATATACACACAAGTTACATTATAAAGACTGAGCATGTTATATTTAGAAATATATCTGTATACACACACAGACATAAGTATGTACTAACAATTAATGAAAAAGAGTACATTAATTTCAAAGAGAACCAGGAGGTATATATGGAAAGGTTTAGGGGGAGGAATGAAATAATTATATAAGTATATAACAATATCAAAAAAGAAATTGAAAAAAATCTAAAAAAATGTATTTACTGCTTTTAACTGTATCAATTCTATCAAACAATTTGTCAATATAATAACTGTTCATATCTTACAACTATAAATTTTTGTCCATTTCATCCTGAGTGAACAAATCAGCTATTAGCTTGGGGCATAGGGTAGTTAGGGATTAGAAACATTGTATGATGAGGCTTTGAATTGGTAGTATTTCTGTTCTTCCTATTTAGGTAAAAGTTCAGGCTGGACTATCTGAAGTTTAGTTGATAAAATTGTAATTGGATTTTTTTTTTCATTTATGTGCTATCCTATGTGTGTGGAAAAAATTTTATTTTTTGTTTGTAAAATTCATTTAGAAGCTTAAGGTCTAACACTGAATTTTACAAAGAGGAATCATTGTGTTGCATAGACTTTCACTTTTCCAATGCATATTCACTGTAAAATAAAAGCATTAGAATTTGTATATATGGTTTTTTTTATCCCTAAGGCACTCACTGATTTTCATAATTTACTTGTCCTTATTCTTTTGGAAATCCTGCTGCCAGTATATTCACTGAAATTTGTTGTGCTTGATTTCCTGGCATAGTCACTTGATTATCTTCTCTAAGGAGGTATTACTTTAACTTGGTGTTTTAGGTATTCAGTTATACTAAAGTATTCTAAAGTTCTATATCTTCCTGAAACTGTGGTTAGCAAAATAATTTAAGCTAATTCCTAACACAGCATAAGACTTTTGTGTCCTTTGAATTTATTTCAATCTTTTCTACTATTTTTATACAATATGATATTTTTTAAAGTTTTATAACGTTTCTGAGATAAATTATCACTTTGTTATACATTTAAAATTAATCAAGAAGATAATACAGAAATATCAATTCTAGGGTAACTGCATGTATATAGGTGTTTATCTTCATAATATGTATTTTAAGGATATCTTTTTGTAAGGTTGAGGCTTTATGACCTTTCCCAAGTCCACTTTGGTATGTCTATTGATGTTTTAGCATTTATGTTAGTGCGATTTTATGTTGTAGCTTCTGACATTACTAAGAACCACAGTCAAATTACTATCAGATTAAAACTACAAAGATTTTTTTCCTCTTCCTTCGAGGACAAATGTGTTTTATACCATTAACATATTGTGAGGTGTACTGTACTGTTCCTCAGCTACTCACCTGTGCATTCCCCTGAAAGATTCCATTTTACAAGCAAAACAACTTTTTTAACCATGTTTTCTTATTAAGATATTTTTATTCACTTTACATACCAAACACAGATCCACCATCACTTCTGAGGGTAAAGTAACTCAAATGGGTAGTCTGGCATTTATTTGTGGAGTGAACATGACTTAAATATAGGGAAAATAATCTTTCCCATATGCCATTGAGTTAGAGGGCATACATTGGACACCTTCAGGATAGGGGCATTACTAATGTGGTGTCTAAGAAGGGTCACCAACAATGCAACTTTACTCTGGTGTAGCACCTTCTCTAGACTTTAGACATCTGCCTAAGTGTAAACGAATCTGCAATGGAAGTGACCATAGTGTAGGAGGCAAACAAAATTTAGTATCCTGAATGTCAAGAAATGTACTGTTTTGAGTTGAGGCAGGAATTATTTTTAAAATATTTTTAAATTTATTTTTAAAATATTTTATTTAATATTTTTAAGCGCATTCGTTGTTTGGATGCAATCCATCCCCATTCATCCCCTCGAACTCTTCTCCTTCCCTTTACCCTGACTTTTTACTATAAACCTCATGGGCATTTCTTTCTGTGTCTCTATGTCATTTCTGTCTCTGTCTCTCAAATTCATCATGCCAAATCTATTCAGTACTGCTTCTTGTGAGTAGGTGTAGGGCTTTCTTCTGGAGCAGTGGTAGCCCCTGGGACCCACATTCCTCAAGAAAGTAACTCTATCTCCCAGTAGGAATTAATCATCAATCTTTCTGCAGTTGCGGCAAAGAGTTCTTGAGGCAATTCTCCATTCATGCTGAGACTGTGACTCTCTTGTTCTTTTGCATGTCATGTGTAAGCCATCTCAGCCAGTGTGAGTTTATATGTATAATGGGGCTGTCATGTCTGGCAAGTGCTATTTTGCTGTAGACGTCTATTCTCTCTGGCTTTTATGGTGTTTCATCCCCTCTTTCATGATCATGCCTGAGCCCTGAGACCATGGGGTATGGTATAAATGTCTCATTTAGAGATGAACACTCCAAAGTGTCTTATTGTGTGTATATTTACAGGTTATTAGCCTCTGTATTAATCAACATACAGTGTTATAAAAGAAGTGTGCTTGCTTTGTTTGAGAATTGCACCAATCTGTGCATATAAATAATAATTTAAGGAGCAGGTTATATCTTTGTCCATTTAGCAGACTACAAGTATTAGGTTCTGCCTTAGAGTCTGTGACCTACTCAGTCATATGGATTTTGGCCCAGTTAATGGCTCTCACTATGGGATCCATTTTATGGAAGGAACTATAAATTCAATCAGAAAGTGGTTGGTTACTACAGCATTTGTGCACTTTTCATCTACCAGTGGTCATCCTCCAAAGAAAAGAGACACTCCTTCTTCCAGAAACTATTAGCTGCAAATAATTCTTCAGCTAGGGGTTGGTCATCTGGAGACCCTCCCCACTCATGCTGGGATTTTTAACTGGCTTAATCCTTTGTAATTCCCATACAGGTAACCATAACTATTGTGAGTTTGTGTTTTCAATAACTGTGTCATATTCAGAATACATCATTTTATACTGTTCCTCCCATCCTCTGGTCCTTATATTCTTTCTGTACCCTCTACCTCACCATTCCCTGAGCGTTCGGTAGGATGCTCACTGTAGATGTCCCACATACAGCTAAGTATATGTACAACATTAATTAGAATCAGTGTTCAGTAAGAAATAAGAGGGGAGGATGTTGGGGAACGAGCTTGGGGGATTAGGAAATGGAAATTGGTGTGAATATGACCAGTATACTGTATACACTTATGACATGTTCAAAGAATTTTTAAAAAGCATTAAAAATAATACATAGACTAGAAGTTCTGTATCAAATTGACATTTGAAAACACTGTCTCTTATGGGCAAATATATATATATATATATATATATAAATGATACAAGAGGAAATATATCTTCAGATTTTGGCAGAAGCAACCCAAGCTCTTTAGAAGTATGATGACAAACCTATGTTTATGATCCACTGTGATATAGCAGAAAAATGAACTTCAGACTTAACCTCAATGTGTTGTTGTAAATTACGTGTTTGGTGAACATTCACATTTGCTGGTGCTGTAGACAAAGCCTGCTATGAGTAGCCTCATGTTGTGCCATGAGAACACATATTTAGTATTCATTAGAGACATGAAAAACTTTAAAAATTTTCTTCTTCTCCAATCTCAGAGTTAGTAATTTTATAGTAAAAACAATAACCCCAGCTTCAAATTTACTGAGTAGAAGCTGCCATTCTTAATAAGAATTTCTTTGAAATTCAATATAAAAGATGAGGATACCCAATGCTGATTTTTAATAATTATAATCAGTATTCACCTATATATAGAGAACTGATATATATATATAATATCTTGATAGATGAGAGACGGGGGGGGGAGATGGAGGCACAATTGAATATAGGTTCCAAATAATGACATTCTTTATTTTATTTTAGACATAATCAAATTTGTCCCAACATCAAGTTCTACACAAGATTCTGGTGTGAGAAAGACCCTATCAAGTACAATCTAAATAATATTGGAGAAGTTGAATTTAGTCCTTGGAGTAAAGGGGACATTCTGTTCAATGGAATTCAGTATGTCCATTGAAAGTCCTTGGCTATTTTGGTAGCATACAGTAGAGTTAAATTTTGTTAGTAAGCCAAGTAGCCTGAACTATTTGTCACATATTCCAGATATAAGTAATGTTCAGAATGGTTTTGCCCTAGATTGATCATGCTTTTCCATGTGAAAACACCATACCTGCATGAGCAAGTCACCAAGGAAAAACATTTTATACATAAATAAAAGAAGTCAGGACCCAAATTATAATTATCTTCAACTAGAGTCATCAAATAATTTAATCTGAGGTCAAAAATATAAAATATGCAATATGGAGCAGTAAGGGTAGTCAATAAGTTCCCTTGTTCTAGAATATCTTGCATGTTATTAGGTTCTCAGACTTGGTGGCAAGTTCCTTCACTTGCTGAGCTGTCTGTCTGTCTATCCCCTGAACACATGAGTTAAAATGGCAAAGTATTCATAAGACAACACAGGATGTAAGTTTTGGTGACTGTGAATTTGACAATGAACCCTCCCATAAGACTAAAAAATATAAAAAAAAAAACAAAAAAGAAGTTGACAAATTTGGCTTTATCCAAATTAAAAACTTGTGTGAAAATGGATTTCAAGGAGTCTAAAGATAAAGAATGAAAAGGAACTCTGCCAACAACTTATATTTAGGAGATGAATATATAACACACATATAATATATATGAAATAGTGTCATAGGTACTACATTTCTTTAGTTAAAAATATTTTGGAAATTTTAGCTTTGTTTTGAGTGTCCTTAACTCACCAAATCATCCCTTTAAATTGGTGAATTTAATAGCACATACATTATTGAAATTTGTGTGAAGAGCTTCATAAAATGATTGTAATAAAATGACACATTTTAATTATAGTTATAAGCATCCCCATAATTATTTAAATAAGGATTCTGGTTTTTTTATTAATATAGGTTTTTCTAGGTTTCAAAATCCTACTTGAGCCAGTTTAAGGATGTATCAATTTCATAAAAATTATTCACATTTGTCTTGTATTCATATTTATTAAAATGAGTATTTGTATTTTTCTTTGAATATAAGATTTCTGGTTTCTGAGATGCAAGCATGGCCAATTTCCCTGGATTGGCAGTGTCAGTCTTGTTAGAGGCCTCTGTCCTCTGTAAAACCTTGTTACAGCCCAGACCAACATTTGACTTATGCTAATCAGTAGATTTTTACTTTTTATTTTTAATTGATTATTTATGCATAATTGTAAAACTAATGGCATTCTTATATATTTATCTTTTTAATTATCATTTATTTTTCCCTTTTCTCAGGCAGGTTTTTGCCATATAATCCTGTGCACCTAGAACATACTACTTAACACAAGCTAGTCTCAAATTTGCACTTGATCCCGTCTCCCCACTTCCACCTCCTGAGTGATGGGATTATAGATATGAACTACCATGCTTTGCTTTCATTTATATTTTCTTAGTGGGTTTTTAATATATATTTAACTCTTAATGCCATTATTCCTGGATTTTCTACATGCAAATGAATGTATGTAGAAATCAGGTAAGTATTTAATATCAAGTATAACAATGAGTACAGAAATGATAAAAATCTAGAGTACACAAATTTAAATGAAAAAAGAAACAGACCAGAGAAATCCAAAGACCTTGAATTAGGAAATTAATCCCCAGATATGACACAAAACTGTTATAAACAAAAGAAAATTGATAAAATGGACTTCATAAAAATGAAAAATGTTGTGTGTGTAGATGTAATTTGTTTTCATGACTACATATTTTAACTTTTAAATTCAATTAAAGATAACAATTTTATTTTGGACATTGAATGATTTTGCCTTCCTTTCTTTAACTTACCTAAAATTCTTCAGTGTCTGTATCAGCCAGAAAGAAAGTCAGAGGGTTAAGATGATAAGAGATATCTTATCATCTCTTCCTAAAGTGCACAGCAGTTTGCTAACACATTGTATTGATTGACAGCTTTCCAAACCCCACCTTTATGGTAGATATTTTGTGTACAAACGTTGATTTTTATGACAGTAACTTTAGTAATATCTACTCTCTTCATCTATTATTTTTGTATATTTTCTTTCCATATATTTTCTCTCGAAATATATCCTTTTCTATTTATTTCATAGACATATCTGAAATAAGGTCGCTTAATTTGTTACACACTTTAAATATTTGCTGTAGCTCTCAACTTTTAAAATGACCTTTTTTATTTTATAATTTAATTTCATTTTACATATCAGCCACAGATTCCCTTGTTCTCCCCTCTCCTACCCCCTCTTCCCCTCAACCTAACTCCCCTTCCCATCTCCTCCAGGGGAAAGACTCACCTGAGGATTGAGTTCAACATGGTAGATTCAGTCCAGGCAGGTCCACTCCCCTCCTCCCAGGCTGAGACAAGTGTCCCTATATAAGCCCCAGGTTTCAGACAGCCAACTCATGCAGAATATAGGACCTGGTCCCACTGCCTGGATGCCTCCCAAACAGATCAAGCTAATCAACTGTCTCACTTATCCAGAGGGCCTGATCCATTTGGGGGCTCCTCAGCTATTGGTTCATAGTTCATGTGTTTCCATTCGTTTAGCTATTTGTTCCTGTGCTTTATCCAACCTTGGTCTCAACAATTCTCACTCATACAAACCTTTCTCTTTCTTGCCAATTGAACTCCTGGAGCTCCACCTGGAGCCTAGCTGTGGATCTCTGCATCCGGTTCCCTCAGTCATTGGATGGGATTTCTAGCAGGACAATTTGGGTGTTTGGCCATCCTATCACCAGAGTAGGTCAGTTCAGGCTATCTCTCGACCATTGCCAGTAGTCTATTGTGGGTTATCTTTGTGGATTTCTGTGGGCCTCTCTAGCACTTTGCTTCTTCCTATTCTCATGTGGTCTTCATTTACCATGGTCTTCTATTCCTTGTTCTTTTTCTCTGTTCTAAAATTATTGATTGTTGTAGACAAAATTAACCATAGGTATTTTTTTCAGAAAATTCAGTAACACATATAGAGAATAGTTTGCTTTAATATAAGCAAATTTTCACTTGTTAAATAGTTATCTAGTATTCTATATAAGCAAGCTTTATAATGAGTCTAACAATTATTACTTAGTCAGGATTGCTATAATAAAATAGTACAGATCTAGTGTCACAAAAACCAGAAACAAAAAAAGAAAAAGGTCTATCACTTAGTAAGGATACAGATTAAGCTGCTAACTGAGTTGAGTTTGGTAAGGTATGTCTTCATGGTTTTCAGACAGAAACTTCTGATTTTCTTTTTTCTTATGTGAAATTATTTCTTTGAGTGTACTCTCCTAGCCTCTAAGAGTTCCCTTATAAGAGCAATGTTCCTGTTGCACTAAGGCCCTTCTCTCATGATGTCATTTAACTTGAGTTGTCTGTGATCTTCTTTAAACATTAGTTGAGGCTTTAAAGTATAACTTTGAGGAGATACAGTACAGTCTGTAATTAACATGATAAAACTCTCATGAGTGATTTCTGGAGAAAACAGTTTTGATTATCTTTTATATAGTTCAATAAGGTAGCTAGCCTGCACACTGCATTGTGAGCTTGCTTTTGCTAAATAGTGAGGGAAACAAAACAAAAACAACTATGAAGATTACTTGACTCATATAAAAGTGGATTAAATAAAATTATGTTTCAGCATGGAGAGTCAGATGGATTAATTTTTGGTCCTATAGTGAAGACAGCTATATTCTGCATGCTGTACATTCACTTTAGAAATTTCATCCAGTGAGAAGTCATCAATGAGATCTTGCTGAGAACTGAAAGAACTTAGTTCTGGAAGTATATTCATATCAATTTATGCTAAGTATAATTCAAAACAATATCTTAAGGAAGGAAGGAAGGGAAAAATCATGTAAGACCCAATACATCAGTAACGCAAATTTGGATAAGGAATTTAAAAATATTGTGCTTTGATATCTTCACAGTTTCAACCACAAGAAAAACATGAAAGAGGAGTAAAGAAGCCTCCTAGATCCAGTTCACTTTCTGTCCAGACATATTTAAAGTACACTGTGGACTATGACAGAGCAGTTACACTTTATAATAGATTGTAAGTTTCTTCTCCCATAAAATAATTTTTCTTTGCCTGTATTGATTCACTAGCACCTTACTGAGTAGAGGCATGTTTTGTGGGTTGTTTTTCAGCATCTTAATGACTTATTGAAAGCTGAAAGGATGGGAACAGAGAAGTTATTTTTAGTTTATTTTTCATTACAAAGCCAGTTTTGATCAACTGAAAACTCCCAGGTGTTATCTGTTAGGAAGTATGTTTTCTTAAACATTTTTCTCCAATGAAGACAAGAAGCAGATTAGGTTTGAAGCTTCATTACTGAAGAGAAATAAAAAGTATTGACTCTTTTTAATCAAGAATAACAAAAGAAAACTTTTAAAAATTGAAGATAAACTGGTAATGTAACAAAAATATTGAGGAGGATAGCGAACCTTTGTGTTTTATTGTTTTGTTTATGTATGATTAGTATCTTCATACCTATGAGAGATTTTGAATCTGATATATAATGCCATTATACTTCTAAATTACTGAATAATTTAATGATGCTAAAGATTTTTATAAATAATATTTAACAATATGTCCATTACTTCCTTATTGCTATATATACTGCATAAAGTGGAAACATTCCACTATAAATGAAATCATTAAGGCAATTACTGACATTGCCTTGTGTAATGGGTTATTTTATATGATGAAGTCGTAGGGTGTCAGGAGTATGGATAGATTCAGGAGAACTAAAGTTCATTGAGAAGAATGCCAAATTGATTTCCAAAAGTGCTGAGTCTTTTCATTTCATATTATACAGATTTTAATTTCAGAAAAGGATTGACTAATTTTCTAGTATGTTTTTAAATGCTTTTATCATTTAAAATTCTTTCCATCAAGAAATCATATGCATAACTGTCTTTTAGTTTACTTATATAAAGATTCCATTATCTATAGAAAGATACGTGACTCTGAAAAGGATAGAGACAACAGTTTTCATCTGTTGTGACTAAGGCCCTAGATGATGTACCAGGATTCTTACTTACAGTCAATGACACAGTCCTCACTTCTTCAATGTTATTTCCTACTTTCCTATTTTAAGGGCTTGAGCTTCTCCAATAGCCCTTTCTTCATAGGAGGCACCTTAACTCTGTTTCATTACCTCCCTTTATTCTTGGTAAGTAACCACAGGAACAAATGCAATCAAGAAGAGTTCTTGACAGATGGTAGTAATGCCATTGGCATTCATCAAAATAAATAATGGGTGCATTCCTAATTGATGGTTTGTATATGTCACATGCTATGTTAACAGTACATGGTTTGACTAACTTTATTCTACCACAACTGTACTAATTTGAGTTCTCTTGCTGTGATAAAGACCATGACCAAAAGAAAATTGGGGTGGAAAGTGTGCTCTTTTTCACCTTACAGTTTAGAGTATGTCATAAATCAAAGTCAGATCAGAAACTCAAGGCAGGAACCTAGAGGCAAGCATTGAAGCAGAAGCCATGGGAAAATGCTGTTCAATGGCTGGCTCTTCCCAGCTCCCTCAGTTTACTTTCTTAAATGCTTCAGTACCACATGCCCATGAATGACACCACCCAAAATAGGTTAGACACTTTCACAGCAATCAGGATAATTTCCCATAGGGCTGTCTACAAGGCAATTTGATGCGGGAGTTTTCTCAATTAAGGTTTCCTCTTCTCAAATAACTCTAGATGGTCTCAAGTTCAAACAAAACAAAACAAAACAAAACAACAACCCTATATACTCCAACAACTTCTTCCGTGTTTTAAAGAACACTAAAGCTCAATCTGAGTTCCAAGGGTGACACTTCTTTTAAGTGAAGAACTAGGTGGCATTTAGCTCCATGTCTCTTAAATCCCAGAGTTATGTTTTTAATGCTCCCACCTGCTTTTGACAAATGCTGTATGTAACAAAGCCCTTACAAGTAAATGAATGAATAACAAACAAGGGTAGACATTAATAGTTACTTTCAGCAACCACGCATAGCTTATAATATAGGTTTAGAAAACGGTGTTAAGAGTTCTTTGAACTGACACCAATTCAAAAGAAAAATTTTTGTTTTTTCCCAGTCGTGTAACAGGCCACATTCTTACTTAAAATCTGCTTTTATGGAATTCCAATGTATGTAAAAGTGTTTGTTTCTGTCTCTATATGGGTTTCTTGTGCTTTCTCTTTGGCCCTTTTTCTGTTTGGTTGTTTTTTCATATTCCCATTTTTTTTGTTTTGTATCTATCTTATTGTAAAATTATTTCTCAGATGCTTGTTTTTTTCTAAAAGAAACATAAAGGATGTGGATCCAGATGAAAGGGGAGGTGAGGAGGAACTGGAATAAAGAGAGGAAACTATATGAAAAAAATCTATTTTTAAGAAAAGAGAAAAAATCTGCTAAATATATAATTTTCTTTGCTTCTTTGCTTTTGTATTTTTATTTTAAGGATTGAACTCCCTATTCATTTATACTACCTATCCCAAAGCTGATGGCCCTGAACTCCAATGTGATATGATCTCCAACTCCTACTATGCAATGGAAAATTTTAGAAGAGGGAGACAAAATCTGTCTTTTGAAAATTATTGAATATTTGATCATCTACTTTTTATATTTCTACTAAGTATGCATCTGATCATTTCAAAGATTCAATAACACTCAAAGCTTCTAGAAATATGTAGTGACACTCCAGCCAGGGAAGCAGGCATGCTAACTGCAGATCTTCATCTCTACCTTGGCTCCTCCAAATCCAGTCCCCCAGTGTCATGCCAACTCTGCAACAGAACATCTGTACAGCCACCCTTCCTCCTACATGTACCATCTCTAGTGGATAACACAGATATCCTCTTTAAAACTTATTTGATTCATTAATTACTTCCCTTCAAAATTTACCCATCCACTACTTTGTCCCAGCGTCCAACTCCTGCAGGTACTCACTGGGAACACACAGGCCATTCTGTCAAGAAAAGCAAGTAGGCTAACTTCAGATCTTCACCTCTAGCTCCATTCCTCCAAGTCCAAACTACCTGTCTCATCACCAGATCTGTAGCAGACCTTCTGCTGTGGCCTCTCCTCACTCTCTACCTTCATTCCCAAGGGACTAACTAAACAAATCCTGGTGGATCACTCTGCTTTTCTCCATCATGTGAACCTCCCTCCTCCCCTCCCACCCCATCCACATTCATGTCAGCTCTAAATGCCCAGAAATGAATTTTGCCTAGTACCATCATTGGGCATATCTATCAGGACCCCAAAAGAATTTCCTACCACATAACACACAGTCACCACACTCTCCTAAGAATCAGAGAGGAAACAAAAAACAAGGAATAAAACACCTACCCAACAAGAAAAGACTAGATATCAGCACCTAGAATTACAATCTTCCCAATCCTAGATGACTAGATGCCAGCATAAAAACACAATCAAGAACATCAAGGAAAATATATCTATACTAGAATCAAGCATCCCTGTTACAGCAGAGCCTGGATATTTCAACATAGCTGAAACACACACACACACACACACACACACACACACACACACACACACACACACACACTTTAAAATGTCTTTTTTATGGATATGATAAAGGTCCTCAAAAAGGAAACAAATAAATCCCTTAGAGAAATCTATAAAAATACAAAGAAGTGGGCAAGTGGATAGAAACAAAAAAGTTCAAGACTTAAAAAAATGGAAATATAGTCAACAAAGGAAGTCCAAACTGAAGGAAATATAGAATTGAAACATTTAGGAACTGAAACAGAAACCACAGATACAAACTTTACAGTAAAGAGGACATTGCAATACTTAACATCTACATACCAAACACAAGGGCACCCAACTTTGTAAAAGGAACACTACTATAGCTTAAATCACGTATTAACACTCACACACTGATAGTGTGGTCTTCAATACCCTAATCCTGCCAATAGACATCCAGATAAAAACTAAACAGAAATGATGGATCTAATTAAAGTCATAGACCTAAAGGATCTAGGAAGTAATTACAGAATATTCCTTTCAAACACAAAAGAATATCCCTTCTCAGCATCTCATGGTACTTTCTCCAAAAATTGACCACATATTTGGACACAAAGCAAAACTCAACAGATACAAGAAAACTGAAATAACACCCCACATCCTGTCTGACCATCATTGATTAAAGCTGGATATCAACAAAAATGGAAACAGAAGGAAGTTTACAAATTCATGGAAACTAAACAACCCTCTTGAGTAATAAACAGGTCAAGACAGAAATTAAGGACCTTTTAGAAATGAATGAAAATGAATATACAACATATCCAATCTTACAGGATACAATGAAGGCACTTCGAAGAGGCATGTTTACAGTACTTGGTACCTATATAAAGAAATTGGTGAGATCTTATACTAGTAAATTAACAGCACACCTGAAAGCTGTGGAACAAAAAGATGAAATCACACCCAAAAGGTGTAGACAGTAATAAATAATAAAACTCAGGGCCAAAATTGTGTGTGTGTGTGTGTGTGTGTGTGTGTGTGTGTAAATGAAGATCAAAATGAAGTCACCAAATAATGGTGGAGACAGAGTTGCAACTGTCCATCTCTTGTCACCAAATGAAGCTCCTGGTACCAGGGTTGGGTTACATCTAATTGAGTTGTTGGCCAAAGGGGTCCATGGGAATCCTCAAATAATCCAGGCTCTTGCCAAACAATAGGTTGTTCTCTACAAATGGGAAGCAAGGCACCATTGCTGAAAATAGTATCTACACAACTCATTGAACATAGAGAGGTCAAGATGGTGTCTACACAAGGACTTCACCCCTATGTTCTAGTATCTTTGGTTCAGGAAAGTGCTCTGCATACTTCCAAAAGAGAAACATAATCATTGATCTACAATGATATGCCTGCAATTGTTAGGGCAGAACAAGAACCAGAAACTAGATAATTCAGTAACCTAGACTGAAACCATTTATTCTTTAAAAAAAGAAAGAAAGAATAAAGTATGAAAGAAATAAAGAAAACATATAATAATAAAATGAGTCCTAAATATATTCTGCTATATTCATCGATCGGTGCCTTCTTCAGCCATCATCAGAGAAGGATACTCCTGCAGCAAATAAGAAAAAAATTCAGAGACTACACAGAAAGTAAGAGACCCATAGTTCTAAATGGGATGTCTCCATCAGATCCCTCCCCCAGTGCTCAGGGAACCCTGCAGAAGAGGAGACAGAAAGAGTGTAAGAGTCAGAAGAAAGGGAGGACACAAGGGGAACTCTTCTAAATCAACCTGAGCAAGACTCATATGAACTCATGGAGACTGAAGTAGCATTCATAGTCCTGCATAGGTCTGCACCAGGTCCTCTATGTGCACACTACAGCTTCTAGCTTAGTGTTTTTATGAAATTCCTGAGTGTGTGAATGAGTATGTCTCTGATACCATATCTTCTCTTGGCCTCTTTTTCTTGTCTTAGTTTGTCTTACGTTTATATAGTGGGTTTTGTATTATCTTATTATATTTTACTTTGTTATATTTTACGATTATCTCTTAGAAGCTTGTTCTATTCTCATGAGATACAGACAGGAAGTAGATCTAGATGGCAGGGGAGCTGGAAAGAAACTGGGGGGAGTAAAAAGAGGGGAAACCATAATACTATGTGAGAAACAAATCTATTTTCAATAAAAGGGAAAAAAGAAATATGTAGTGATTTCATAATGCACAACATGAAATCATACTGTATTTCTCCCAGGAAAACATGGATAAGGCTATATATTTGGCAGTTATCCAGACGCTGATTTCATTTTACAATTTTTTTCTTTTATATTCCAGAAATTTTTATCATATATTTACTAAGTTTTTTGCCCTCTTCTGTTTCTGCTACTGTTTCCTTTTTGTTAGAAGTGCCAAGACAGTCTCCTTTATGGAACCCCTGCTGCCTCTAACTCTTAGTTCTCCTGATCAGGTCTCTGAGTTCAGGGATTTTACCCATGGACCACCTGCCTCAAGCATAATCTACTTGGAATAAATACAATTTAGGAACATACTTCAAAGGCAATCACAGCTTCTTTATGTTTTTTATGCACAGGCACTCACTATAAAGAACAATCAAATGAGACATGTGGTTCCATGGGAGCAGAAAGGGTGGGATTTAAATGCCATCCTGATGTGCTGGGAAGGAAGTAAAACATGGCAATGCTAACACAGTGTGAGAGTTCAGTGTGTTGAGTGACTGTCCCATCCTTAGAAATATCTGTTAACAGGATTTCAGACCACTGAGAGTGCACTCCATGCAGATTTAAGGCTCCACAAAATGGATGAGTAAATCAGGAGCTTGTCTTGTGCATGCTTTCTGAAAACAAAATAACAGCTTACAAGGAAATCATGCAGAATACTTTTGCAGTGTCACCCAGATATTCATTCTGTGACCACACTCAAAGGATGCCTTTAATTATAATTTAACATAATCTTACACCTGTTAAAATGTGATGGTTAGTTCAGCAATGCTGAGGATTATTTAGGATTAAATGTTAATAAAACTCTGTAAATAGAAGTCTATACTTACTTTTTTTCCTTAATTAGTTTCTTGAAGATTAAAATACCGCTACTAATTTATTTTTCCTAAAAACAGTTCTAATATGTTGAATTCTAATTCACTGTTTACCAAATACTAAGCATAAAATAATTTTAAAGTTAAATTTATCTATGACCATAATAAGGTCAAGGCCAATTGCATTGTCTTAGTTACTTTCTCCTGTTGTGATAAAATACTATGAGCAAAGTACCTTAGAGAAGGAAGAGTTTATTGGGGCTTATAGTTCTAGAGAGCTAGGAGTCCATCTCTACCACAGTGCAGAGTGTAGAGTCTGGCACGCAGGTACGACTTCAGAGCAGTTTCTAATATCTATAAGCAGGAGGCAAGACAGCACGCTGGGGATGTCACAAGTCTTTTGAAGCCTCAAAGCCCATCTCCAGTGACACACCTCCTCCAAAATCCCACTCTTCCTAATCCTTCTCAAAAAGTTCCACCAAATGGAGACCAACTTCTAAAACATGATCCTGTAGGGGCCATTCTTTTTCAAACCACAAATTACATGGCTACACATGCTCAAGTGTGTATGCATGCTTTCATGTGTGTGTGCGCGCGCGCGCGCACACAACACACACGTTAAATTTATAACCTTTAAACATACTTATCAGACTTTTTCTAAGGTTGAATGTATACCATTGTGTCTTCCTCTACTGTGCTCAAAATAGCATTAGTTAATTTGTAATTTAAATATTTCCACTCAAATAATAAAAAATAAACAAATTCAAGTGCTAGTATTTTAATATATTCTATTTCCAATTTCCATTCTAAATTCTAGATGTGAATAACAAAAATTCAAAGAACTCAATAAAGGCTAGATTAGATAAATTTCTAGAATGCAGCTTCTAGAAAGGAAAAAAAACAATGTATTCAAATTGTTGTGATGTGACTTTGACTAAATGCTGAAGTTTCAGTAAATTTTAAATAATTAGAGAAAAGTATTGTAAGATGATACAGCCATCAATTGTCATGTTTTATGGAAACAACAAATAATCCAGGAATTTCCATATTTAAACTATCCCAGATTCCAGCTGTCATACATTTAGGAAATAGTGCTGTCTCCTATAATCCTGCTAAATTAACAATCTGCATTAACCAACCAGATTATTTTTCTTTGAAAAATTATAATTATGTTGTTTTTTTCATGCTAATTGTTACAAGTCATAGCTTCAAGGCAGAGTCTACACAACTTACTCTATTTTATTTATAGATATGGTGGGGGACTAAAATGTGGAGGCATTGTATCTTCAGAGTACACTTGTAAATAAAGATTTGATGTTCAAAGACAGTTGTAAAAAAATTCTAAAAATAAGTGAAAAAGTAGGCTAGTTAATAAAATAAAGGGAATTTTAAAAGCTGTCTTAGAAAATATTTTATAGTACTTCTGAATTCTACCTATAGTAAAAACCCTAAATGCCCCATATATAATTGAGATAATGTGTGCACAGTTACAGCAGTGCATCCCCTAACATGTTTGTTGTTTTCTTTTTTCCCTAGGAGGATTCTTCAATAGTACTGCAAGTTGACTTCCCACTTAGGCTGGGGAAATTGACCACCAGATCCTTAATGGAGAGGAGTTTATGCAACTCACAGATCTGATCAAGCACAACAGCCCACAGCTCTGAGGAGACACAGCAATCATATTGCTGCTCTTGCACCATGGACATATCCTCACAGGGATGAGACATTACATTCCATGTCTAAGCATAGATCACTCTACTCCTCAAATTTTGATAATTACCTTCACATTGAGAAGTGAGGTTTTGATGTTTTCTTATTCAGTCAATGAAATAAAACCATAAAGCGTTTAAAACTCAAATTTACATTACAGTCAAGTAGCAATTTCCAATGGGCTCTTCTATAGGTTGGTATTTTAAGTGCCATGTGAGAATATGAACCACCGCTCTAAAGTAGATGTTTCAGAAAATGTAGAGGACACTTAGACATTTTTCCTCAGGGGTAGAAATTGGACAAATTTAAACTACATGATATTAAAAGCAGGATTTTAATTTGTCTCCAGAGCCAAAGGAGAGCACATAAGATTAATGAAGAATTTATAACATTAACAATGGGGGAAAGCATCTCCTGCTTCAGTTCTTAAATCATTCAAAATCTATGCTTTGAGATTTTTTTCCTATTAATGTAACAAAAACTGTCCTTGTATGAATGTAATTCAGGAAAGAGTCTGACATACCTGTTTCTTACATTTCCTGGCAGTGGCCTTTAAAACAGAAACAGTTCACAGATTTCTGAAGATAAGTCCCCAGCCAGTACTCTCATCTGTCAAGTTCTAAGATTCTGTCCTAGCCAGGCTTACTATTGTTGCAATGAAACATCATGACTGAAACAACTTGGGGGGAAAGGGGTTTTTGACTTCCACTACCATATTGCTGTTCATCACTGAAGGAAATCAGGACAGGAACTCAAACAGAGCAGGAATCTAGAGGCAGCAGTTGATGCAAAGGCCGTGGAGGATGCTGCTTACTGGCTTGTTCCCTGTGGCTTGCTCAGTCTGCTCTTTTACAGAACCCAGAACCACCAACCCAGGGATGGATCCACCCACAATGGACTGGCTCCTCCCCCATAAATCATTACTTTAAAAAATATCCCCTGCAAGTTTGTCTACAGCCCAATTTTATTTTTATCAAATGAAGCTCCCTCCTCCCAAACCACTTTAGAATGCGTCAAGTTGACATAAAACTAGCCAACATGCAAGTCTAGAAACTCCTTGAGATCAGAGACATGTAAAGCTTTTCATAATATGGTAATGTAGGTGTACAATCTGGTACATTTAGGCTTTAGAATTCCTGTTCTAATAGACAAGAGTCATCAAAGGGATCTACCACACTTCCTCAGTGCCAAAGCTGGTCTTTTGGCCCTCCAGCATCATTGGTTGTTTCATGGTTTAAGTATATATTCATGTGTGTATGAACAATGTGTGTATGTCTGTATAGTGTGATGTAAGTATATGTTCTTGTGCATATGTGCCTAGATATGCATATGAAGGCCAGAAATAGAAGTCAAGTATCTTCCTCCACCATGCTACACCTAGGTTTTTGCAACAATCTATCTCCCTAACCTGGATGTCAATAATTCAAGTAAAGTTGCTTGCCAGTGAGTTCCAGAGATGTGCTTGTCTCCACCCCCTTAATGTCTGGGTTACAAATACAAGCACAGCACAGAGCTTGGCCCTTTATATGTCTACTCAGCATCCAGTTCAGCTCTTCATGCTTGTGCATAGAAGATTTACTTGGGGAGCTAAATCCCCAGGCCCGTAAAGCTTACAAATCATCATTCTGACACAAGAAAAAGACTCCTGAGCGCAACAGTCAGTGTACATACATGTACAGCTGCAAGCATATCCAAGAGAGAACGAAACATGATGTTTCTTCCTAATGTTGGCAGTTGTCCTGCTTTTCTTTCCTGTTTCCATGAAAAACACCCTAGCAAAAGCAATTTAGGGCCGGGCGTTGGTGGCGCACGCCTTTAATCCCAGCACTCGGGAGGCAGAGCCAGGCGGATCTCTGTGAGTTCAAGGCCAGCCTGGGCTACCAAGTGAGCTCCAGGAAAGGCGCAAAGCTACACAGAGAAACCCTATCTCGAAAAACCAAAAAAAAAAAAAAAAGCAATTTAGAGGAGGAAGGGTGAATTTTAGCCCACAATTCCAAATTGATACAATCCATTATTGAGGGAAAGAGCAAAAGGTCCTTGAGAAAACCAGCCACAGTCTTATCCAATAAAATGAGTATATGAATGCATGCTTATTTTCTTCTCCCTTTCTCTACCCTTACAGAGCCTAGGGCCCAGTCCATAAAATGGTTCCATCTATATTCAGAATGCACCTTACC
The DNA here is from genome assembly GCF_004664715.2 of Peromyscus leucopus. Lineage (NCBI taxonomy): Eukaryota > Metazoa > Chordata > Mammalia > Rodentia > Cricetidae > Peromyscus > Peromyscus leucopus. The sequence goes on from NC_051069.1 coordinate 64,160,788, forward strand.
AACTCAATTAACATTATGAAGATAAATCCTCACTGACACACGCTCAGTTCAGCCTGATCCAGAATACCCCTTGTTCAGATTCCCTTCTTAGAGGATTCTAGATTGCAGTAAATTAGTAATAAAAAATAACTATTGCAGTTGTCTGTCCAGCATCAATCTGTCCAAGTCACAAACACTCATCCTTTACAGCTAGATCAATAGTTCTGGAATTAGATATTATGTGAGAGTTAAAAGAGAATTTAAAAATAAAAACAGAAGCCATCCTTCTCCATCTTTTGGTGTTGTCTTGCTGGACTTAAGTATAATTGCTGTAGGAAGACAGGGAGTTTGGTTTGAACAGAAATCTGGAGTCCTCCCTCTGAGCCCTATCTAATAAATGATTTTGTCCTTGGAAAATGGATACTGCTGAAAGATTAAACTGTCAGTGAACAAAGTGGACAAAATGTCTCAGGAAGGCTCAACTAGCTCTAGGATAAGGCAAAGGACAGTGAATGGGCTTCAAAAGACGGCTGAAGTTCCACCTAAGAAGTGAAGAGGTAGAAAGGAGGATCCAATGACATGAAGTATGTCTTTTGTATGAGGCACAGGAAAAGTCTCTCCACTTTCCTGCTCCTTTTACTCCTTCCTTTCCTCTCCACTTCTCTAGATCCCCTTTTCTCTTCTTGTCCCTTTTATTCATTTTCTTGGGTTAGAAATACCACTTTCTTCATAGAAAAGTGAAAAAATAGATTGCAAACCAATCATTCCTTTTCCAGTAAGATATGTGAAAAAGTTGTGACAGTGACAATTTTGAAGTCATTAGCAACACTCTGAAACTGTTTGTAAACAGCTAGCTCTATAATTGAAAGTGATAAAGTCTTATTTCTCCAGGCAAAGGGCAGGAAGTGTTAAAAGTTCTATTCTTCTCCATCCTTTATTAAAGATTTATTGGAGATATACCAGGGATCTCATAAGTTTAAGAATGCCTTACCAGTGATTATAAGTAATTAAGTAATGATATAGAAATGTCAAACTTCTAACAGGATTGGTTGTATAGCAAAGTCCCATTTACAGATCTTCATTCAACACCTGACACACAAGTATGGAACTACCTATTATCACAATTTCAGAATCTGAAGAAACTTGACAAACATCCTACAGCTCATGAGAGGTATAAGTGTGATTGTTTGGAAACCTGGACCCCAGTGTCTGTGCAATTAACCATCATAATCCCCTGAATGGATGTTCACATATAAGTAGAAGAGAAATATAGGAATTTTTATCTCAATTGAAGAATTTTAGGATATTTTAATATAATAAAAATATGCCAGTGGTGAATAAGCAATTAGAGAGACGAGAAAGAGAGATAGAGGAAGAGAAAGAGAGTCAGTCTCATTACATGAATCATGTATATGATGATAAGTTCATAGGTCTAGCTTGCACCTACCCCTTGAATATTACAAACCATTTCACCGATGTAAAGGGGGATTCACATAGATTTATATTTGTAGTCTTGTCAAGACTTTAAAGTTTTTTTTTAATGCCCAATGCATCAATTTAGATTCCTTCAAAATGAAACAGTGTAGACATTAGGTCCATAAAGGAATAATCTTGCAAACAGAATTTAAGCTAAAAGAAAAAACTCTTAAGAGTACCACTGTGTTGTCCATGAAGTCGTCTTCTTCCATTTAGTCTAAGGAGACAGCTTTGTTCTCCACATTAACGATAACATCCTTCTCAGGGCTAACACAATGATGGTTTATCATTCTTTGAAATCTGCAGAAATCATAAGCCAAGCAATTTCTTCTACCCTAACAAATAGCATAAAGTTATTTTGCAAATGCAATTCTTGCATAAATATAGTGTGTCTCAGGTTTTACTGATATAAGGTAATTTTCAAATCTCAGAATTAAATTTCTTTTCTTTTCTTTTATTTTACAATACCATTCAGTTCTACATATCAGCACGGGTTCCCCTATTCTCCCCCCTCCCACACCCTCCCCTTACCCCCAGCTTACCCCCCATTCCCGCCTCCTCCAGGGCAAATCCTCCCCCGAGGATTGTGATCAACCTGGTAGACTCAGTCCAGGCAGGTCCAGTCCCTTCCTCCCAGACTGAGCCAAGTGTCCCTGCATAAGCTTCAGTTTCAAACAGCCAATTCATGCAATGAGCACAGGACCTGGTCCCACTGCCTAGTTGCCTCCCAAACTGATCAAGCCAATCAACTGTCTCACCTATTCAGTGAGCCTGATCCAGCTGGGGGCCCCTCAGCCTTTGGTTCATAGTTCATGTGTTTCCATTCATTTGGCTATTTTTTTTCAATAATTGAGTAAAACCGAAATTTATTATAAGCCACAGTCTTCCTAGGGACCTCCATGCGATATATATAGCCTCCATGGTTCTATGGATTGTGGTCTGATTGTTCTTTATTTTATATCTAGAATCCACTTATGAGTGAGTACATACCATGACCGTCTTTCTGGGTTTGGGTTACCTCACTCAGGATGATTTTTTCTAGTTCCATCCATTTGCCTGCAAATTTCATGCTTTCATTCTTTTTATCTGCTGAGTAGTACTCCATTGTGTATATGTACCACATTTTTTTCATCCATTCTTCCACTGATTGGCATCTAGGTTGTTTCCAGGTTCTGGCTATTACAAATAGTGCTGCTATGAACATAGCTGAGCATGTATCTTTATTGTATGAATCAGCATTCCTTGGGTATATGCCCAAGAGTGGGATGGCTGGGTCTTGAGGTAGTTCGATTCCTAATTTTCTGAGAAACCGCCATACTGATTTCCACAGTGGTTGTACAAGTTTACATTCCCACCAACAGTGGAGGAGTGTTCCCTTTGCTCCACATCCTCTCCAACATTGGCTGTCATTGGTGTTTTTGATCGTAGCCATTCTGACAGGTGTAAGGTGGTATCTCAGAGTCATTTTGATTTGCATTTCTCTGATGATTAAGGATGTTGAGCATTTCTTTAAATGTCTTTCAGCTATTTGTGATTCTTGTTTTGTGAATTCTGTTTAGCTCTTTAGTCCATTTTTTAATTGGAATGTTTAGTATTTTGATGTCTAGTTTCTTGAGTTCTTTATAGACTGTAGAGATCAATCCTCTGTCAGATGTGGGGTTGGTGAAGATCTTTTCCCATTCTGTTGGCTGTCTTTTTGTCTTTTTGACTGTGTCTTTTGCCCTGCAAAAGCTTTTTAATTTCCAGAGGTCCCATTTATTAATTGTTGTGCTCAGCATCTGTGCTGTTGGTGTTTTATTTAGGAAATGGTCTCTGGTGCCAATGTGTTCAAGAGTGCTTCCTACTTTCTTTTCTATTAAGTTTAGTGTAACTGGATTTATGTTCAGGTCTTTGATCCACTTGGACTTGAGTTTTGTGCATGGTGACAGATATGGATCTATTTGTAATCTTTTACATATTGACATCCAGTTATGCCAGCACCATTTGTTGAAGATACTTTCTTGTTTACCTTGTATAGTTTTGGCTCCTTTGTCAAAAACCAGGTGTTCATATGTGCATGGATTAATGTCAGGGTCTTCAATTCAATTCCATTGGTCCATATGTTGGTTTTTATACCAGTACCAAGCTGTTTTTATTACTATAGCTCTATAGTAGAGTTTGAGGTCAGGGATTGTGAGGTCTCCAAAGGTTGCTTTATCATATAGGATTCTTTTAGCTATCCTAGGTCTTTTGTTTTTCCATATGAAGTTGAGTATTTTTCTCTCCAAGTCTGTGAAGAATTGTGTTGGGATTTTGATGGGGATTGCATTGAATCTGTAGATTGCTTTTGGTAAGATTGCCATTTTTACTATGTTAATCCTACCTATCCATGAGCATGGGAGATTCTTTCATTTTCTGATATCTTCTTCAATTTCTTTCTTTAGAGATTTAAAGTTCTTATCAAAAAGGTCCTTCAGTTGTTCAGTTAGTGTTATCCCAAGGTATTTTATATTGTTTGTGGCTATTGTAAGGGTGAGGTTTCTCTGACTTCTTTCTCAGACCTTTTATCATTTGTGTATAGGAGGGCTACTGATTTTTTTGAGTTGATCTTGTATCCTGCCACTTTAATGAAGCAGTTTATCAGCTGTAGGAGTTCCCTGGTAGAGTTTTTGGGGTCACTTAAGTATACTATCATATCATCTGCAAATAGTCAAAGTTTGACTTCTTCCTTGCTAATTTCTATCCCTTTGATCTCCTTTTGTTGTCTTATTGCTCTAGCTAGAACTTCTAGTACTATATTGAATAAATATGGGGAGAGTGAACAGCTTTGTCTTGTTCCTGAATTTAGTGGTATCGCTTTGAGTTTCTCTCCATTTAATTTGATGTTTGCTGTTGGCTTGCTATAAATTGCTTTTATTATGTTTAGAAATATTTCTTGTATTCCTGATCTTTCTAAGACCATTATCATGAAGGGGTGTTGGATTTTGTCAAAGGCTTTTTCAGCATCTAAGGAGATGATCATGTGTTTTTTTTCTTTCAGTTTGTTTATATGGTGTATTACATTGACTGATTTTCGTATGTTGAACCACCCTTGCATCCCTGGGATGAATCCTACTTGGTCGTGATGGATAATTGTTTTGATGTATTCTTGGATTCGGTTTGCCAATATTTTGTTGAGTATTTTTGCATCAATGTTCATGAGGGAGATTGGTCTGTAGTTGTCTTTCTTTGTTGCATCTTTGTGTGGTTTGCGTATCAGGGTAATTGTAGCCTCATAAAAAGAGTTTGGTAGTGTTCCTTCTGTTTCTATTGTGTGGAACACTTTGAAGAGCATTGGTATTAGTTCTTCTTTGAAAGTCTGGCAGAATTCTGCACTGAAACCATCTGGTCCTGGCCTTTTTTTGTTGGGAGACATTTGATGACTGTTTCTATTTCCGTAGGGGTTATTGGTCTATTTAAATGGTTTATCTGGTCTTGATTTAATTTTGGTATGTGATATTTATCCAGAAAATTGTCCATTTCTTCCATTTTTGTGAAGTACAGGTTATTGAAGTATGATCTGATGATTCTCTGTATTTCCTCATTGTCTGTTGTTATGTGTCCCTTTTCATTTCTGATTTTGTTAATTTGGGTGCTTTCTCTTTGCCTTTTGGTTAATTTGGCTAGGGGTTTGTCTATCTTGTTGATTTTTTCAAAGAACCAACTCTTTGTTTCATTGATTTTTTGTATTGTTCTTTTGTTTTCTATTTCGTTGATTTCAGCCCTCAATTTGATTATTTCCTGGCATCTATTTCTCCTGGGTGAGTTTGTTTCTTTTTGTTCTAGAGCTTTCAGTTGTGCTGTTAATTCATTGGTATGGGATTGCTCCATCTTCTTTATGTGTGCATTTAGAGCTATGAATTTTCCTCTTAGCACTGCTTTCATAGAGTCCCATAAGTTTGGGTATGTTGTACTTTCATTTTCATTGAATTCTAGGAAATCTTTAATTTCTTTCTTTATTTCTTCCTTGACCCATTGATGTTTCAGGTGGGCATTATTCAGTTTCCATGAGTTTGTGGGTTTTCTATAATTTTTGTTGTTGTTGAGGTCTAACTTTAAGGCATGGTGGTCTGATAAAATACAGGAGGTTATTCCATTTTTTTTTTTGTATCTGTTGAGATTTATTTTGTGTCCAAGCATGTGGTCAATTTTTGAGAAGGTTCCATGGGGTGCTGAGAAGAAGGTATATTCTTTTGTGTTAGGATGGAATGTTCTGTAGATATCTACTAAGTCCATTTGAGTCATAACATCTATTAGGTCCTTTATTTCTTTGTTAAGTTTCAGTCTGGTAGATCTGTCTTTTGGTGAGAGTGGTGTGTTAAAATCTCCCACTACTAATGTGTGGGGTTTGATGTGCATTTTAACCTTTAGTAGTGTTTCTTTTATGAATGTGGGTGCTTTTGTATTTGGAGCATAAATGTTTAACATCAAGACTTCATCTTGGTGGATTTTTCCTGTGATAAATATGTAATGTCCATCCTGATCTCTTTTGATTGATTTTAGTTTGAAGTCTATTTTTATTCAATATTAGGATAGCTACACCAGATTGTTTCTTAGGTCCATTTGCTTGGAAAGCCTTTTCCCAGCCCTTTACTCGGAGGTAGTGTCTGTCTTTGAAGTTAAGGTGTGTTTCCTGTATGCAGCAGATGGATGGGTCCTGTTTTCTTATCCATTCTGTTAGCCTGTGTCTTTTTATAGGTGAGTTGAGACCATTGATATTGATGGATATTAATGACCAGTGATTGTTAATTCCTGTTATTTTTTGTGGTTGTGTTGTGTTGTCCTTCTGTGGTGTATATTGGTGTGGGATTATCTATTGCTTGATTTTTCATGGATGTGTTTAGCTTCTTTGGGTTGGATTTTTCCCTTCTAGTGCTTTCTGTAGGGCTGGGTTTGTGGACAGGTATTGATTAAATCTGGTTTTATCCTGGAATATTTTGTTTACTCCACCTATGGTGATTGAGAGTTTTGTTGGGTATAATAGTCTGGGTTGGCATCCGTGGTCTCTTAGTGTCTGCATAAGATTTGTCCATGATCTTCTAGCTTTCATAGTCTCTATTGAGTAGTCTGGTATTATTCTGATGGGTTTGCCTTTATATGTTACTTGGTCTTTTTCCTTTTCGGCTCTTAATATTTTTTCTTTGTTCTGTGTGTTTAGTGTTTTGACTATTATGTTGTGAGGGACTTTTTTTTTTTTGGATCTAGCCTATTCGGTGTTCTGTAAGCTTCTTGTATCTTCATAGGTATTTCTTTCTTTAGGTTAGGAAAGTTTTCTTCTATGATTTTGTTGAATATATTTTCTGTGCCTTTGAGTTGGTATTCTTCTCCTTCTTATATCCCTATTATTCTTAGGTTTGGTCTTTTCATGGTGTCCCAAATTTCCTGGACGTTTTTGTGTTACGACATTTTTGTCTTTAGTGTTTTCTTTGACTGACGAATGTATTTTCTCTATTGTGTCTTCAGTGTCAGAGATTCTCTGTTCCATCTCTTGCAATCAGTTGGTTATGCTTGTTTCTGTAGTTCCTGCTTGTTTAGTCAGGATTTCTATTTACAGCATTCCCTCAGCTTGAGTTTTCTTTATTGTCTCAAATTCATTTTTCAGATCTTGGAATGTTTCTTTATCTGTTTAATTGCTTTTTCTTGGCTTTCTTTTATTTCTTCCCATTTTTTGTTCATTTTTTTTCCATTTCTTTAAGGGAGTTTTTTATTTCCTCTTTAATGGAGTTTTTCATTTCCTCTTTAAGGGAAGTTTTTATTTCCTCTTTGAAGGAATGTTTTATTTGTTCTTTAAGGGCCTCCATCATCTTCTTAAAGTCATTTTTAGGGTTGATTTCTTGTGTTTCTTCTGTCTTGGTATGTTCAGGTCTTGCAGGTGTAGAATCACTACATTCTGATGTTGCCATATAGGTCTTTATGTTGTTGCCTGTATTTTTGCACTGGCGTCTACTCATCTCTTCCTCTGCTCAGTGCAAATGGTGTCTGTGTTTGAGAGTGCCTCCCTCGTTCTAATTTTTCGTCTTGGCTCAGTAGGAGTTCTTGGTTAAATTGGTGCTATTGGGCTATTTCTTCAGGGGCAGCTGATCTCAGTCGGTGAAATATATACTTATGATTCTGGTGATCTGGTTTGGTGGCTAGGCAGCGCCTTCTTCTGTGTTCCCAGGTCACGTTTCATTCATTCGTCAACTCTTCAGCTGATCTTGTTTCTTCAAATTGTAGGGATCTGAATCCTCTCCGGGATGGATTTCAGCTGAGTGGGGTAGTCTCACCAACACCTCCAAGTTTTGGGTTTTCCAGAATCAGCAACTGGGCCCTGGGTTGTCCTCAGAGGGAGTGTTCAAATTCGTTCTGGTTCCATCCCACGGAGATAACTTCTTCCCTGGGTGTTGGGGTTAGAGGCATCCTTGTTCCATGCTGTGTCTGCTTGTCTCCGTCTCCGGGCTTGTCTGCCTCTGCCAGCTGCTGCGTGCCTGTATGTCCGAGTCGGCTGCCGCCGCTGGGCCTGTCTACCTCTGTGGGCTGCCGCTGGGCCTATATGTCTCTGCCTGGCTGCTGCTGGGCCTGTATGTCCCTGTTGGCTGCCGCTGCCGTGCCCATCTCCCTCTGTGGGCTGCAGCTGCCGCAGGCCTACCTTCGTCTGCTTGTCTCGAATTAAATTTCTTTAGGCCAGAATTTATTAGAGCCATTTTAAATAAAATCTCAACTTGAGGACTCATTTTAAATATAATTTTAAGAGAATTTACTTTAAGTCAAAAGAAAATAGCATTTTAAGATTATACATCAAAAGATTTCTACCTTTGGAGCAATTATTGAAAATTATCAGTTAAAATAGAGATTGGAAAGAGAAATTATCAGGATATCTATGATATTCTAAAATAAATTCTGTTCAAATAATTCATTTCTACACAAGAGACTAGATGGAAAAAGAAAACTGCTTTACTAAAACACTATGTTATTGCATATTTAGTTAGCCATTAATATTTAGTGTGTGTGCTAATTGGCAGTACTGTGTATTTGCTTATATATTATGTTATTATATATTACAGTAATATAATATAGTAATATTTTATAGATTGTAAATTTATTGCTGTTATGAAAATTGTACCAATATAATATACATTTCGAGATCTTATCTAAAGTGTAATGTAAAGCAAATGTTACCTTATGTAACAATGACTTACTCTTTCCTGGTAGAACATGAAGTATCCTGTCAAATCTCTGTTTCTTGTTCCCTCAACGTGAAGTAGATCACTATAGTGGATCCTTTTGATATACCATTCTTGCTCTCTTTAGAGTTTGTGTGTTATCTGCAGCTATTACCAAGCATCAAACTTACCATTAACCTCTGGTGCTTTCTCCAGAGTATAACCTTGGATGTGGAAAGGTGCCTGGATGTTTCATATTCACTGCTCACTATGCATACACAAAGACTAGACATTGCAGGGAAATAATCACAGAGGAGGTGTTTTGCTTCTCTATCTCACTCCCTTTGCTCAGTTACAGGATTATCCTAAAGGGAATGACTTTATTAAGTCTTATCTGCCTGAACATTTCCCATATACATGGCCTGTAATGATTCTGAGCTGAGACATCACCATTTCCACTTTACAAATGACCTGGATCTTCAGGGCACAGGTAAAGTACATTATCCCATGTTAAATATTCCTTTACCATGATTTTCTGGTCAAATGAAGGGCATTTTATTTTGTTTCATTAAATCTCAAGATGGTGAAGTGTGATTTTAGGTGATTCTGAGGTGTTATTTCCAGGGATAACTAACATGTGAGACAGGGACTCTGGTGAAAATCCTACCTTGAATGAAATTAGCTCCACCCAATGGGATGAATCTTCAGTTGAAAAAGTGTTGGACCAAGAGGAAGCTAAAGAACATGCACAAACTACAGGTGCTAGTTAGTGCTAATCATCAATTTGGCAGAGTCTAGTCTCACCTAGGAGACAAACTTCCTGTCAGATTTGTGGGGGGTTTTCTAGATTGAGGTTAGATTCTGAGAATGTCCATGAGAAATTATCTTAATTATGTTAATTAAGAGGGAAAATACTCCTTAGTTGAGTGCAGGACCATTCTCTGGGCACAGACTCTGGACTATGTAACTCCCTAGCATCCATTCATCACTGTTTCCTCATTACACACAATGTATGGTCTGCTATTTCAAGCTGCTGCCATCTTGCCATTATTACCGTGATAGACTATACCCTTGAACTGTGAGTCAGAATAATTGCTCTCTCTCACATTTCTCTCATCAGAATATTTTATAAAAGGCAATAGGGAAAGAAACTGTGACACTGAGTGAACGAGGATGTCTATTGGCACCGCCCTTCCCCGTGGATGTCAGACCCCAGCTTCTCTAGCCTTTCAACATTCACGCTATACTAGCAACTCTCTATGGAGCCACTAGTGTCTTAGAGCCTCTGCTAGTTTCCCCACTTCTCTGGTGTGCTGGTGCTTATTGTTGCACTAACTGGCCTCCCCTTTTTGCAGTTCAATCCAATAAACGCCCTGTTATACATAAAATATATTTTTATTTATTTCTTAATTGAATGTATGATATATGTATGCAGTTCATTCATTACAAATTTATGTTTTACCAAACCATTTATTGAAAGCCTACTATATGTCAAACTACTTATGTCATAGTACTTATTATAGATATGATAATGCAAAGCTGAACAAGACACATAAGTTTCTGTTTCCTGGAACATACATTCTGATGAAATGAGATATAATATAGGTAGGTGTTTAATGTACAAGGACACTTCAGCAAGAGTTGGTACAACAATGAAAACAAAACAGGTAAGTCCAATAGTGTGGAAAGCTTAACTGGGAGTTCAGAGAAGTGCTGCTAAAATACTAGCCCACAAAGCTATTTTCATGGAAAGTTAAGAGCTTCTATACAGCAAAGTATGGGTATAATGAAAGGCACACTTATAACATGCCTGATTGAGACCACACATCACGGTGCTAATAGAATAAAAATCTTGAAAACAATGTGGCTATGCTTCTTTGAAATTTTCTTCTGTGGTTCAATACTGCACTGTATGTGCTTAAGAGCCTTAAATTATATGTATTACATTTCCACTAAAATATCCACAAATATTAGAAAGATAAAATATTTTAAAACCTATGTTTTGAGGCAAGAAACTAGTTAGCTATGACATACCTTAAGAAAAAAAATAATGTATAGAATTGTATATAGAAATATCAAGGCAAGCACACACTAACTTAAGTCACGATGTACTGTGTCATCCCAGTCAGTAAGAAGAATTCTTCCTAATTATATTGCTTGAATGTGGCTCAGGTACCTGAGGCTTGTACCAGTGAGCAAAGTAAAGGTCTCTATCACCAGTGCATAGGTTTGTTCATGAAGAAAGCTCATTCCCTGCCTCTTATCAATGCATAGCAGATGGAAAAAATTCTAACTCATCTCATCCTCTGAGAAAAATTGCCAAATGAGAATAAATATTAAAAATCGAGCTTCCTAAAAGTCAATTATAACCATTAAAAATTTAAAAGAACAAATGCACTCAGATCTATTGCATAAAAAATAAAATTGAAAAGATATGGAAGTAAATATAATTTAAATCTACCAGAGCATACATAAAAATGCATATGCATAGTTTCATAAAATAATCTTACAACAATCTCTTTTCTAAATATACTTACAGTTTAATATGTAGTCACTGCTTTTCAAAAAAATTAAAATAGTCTCTATTTCACAGAGTTGACATAATTCCTCATAAACGAGTCTGCCTTGAAATTATGTTAAAATATTTCCTTAGGCTGAAAGAGATTCAGCTACAATACACCTGCCTTTTCACATACAGAGGGAGGATGTTGCAAGTTGGAGGAATACCAATTCATTGTTATGTAGAATATCTATGCTACAAGAAACACATAGGCAAATGAAAAGAACAGACATTTTTAAATGAAGAAATAGAAATGACATACTTAGCCATCAGGCAAATTCAAATCAGAACTACATTAAGACTCCATACCAATTCAATCAGATAAGTAATTTCTCATAGATATAAAAGTTCACTTTCTATCTGAACAAGAAATCTAGAAACCTAATAACATAAAGTATAGAATCACTTTATCAGTAAGCCAAACAAAAACAACCAAGGTACCCATCGTTTTGAATAGATAAACTTTGATGCCTATGAGGACACAAACATTCAAAGCATTCTCATGTAAGTAAAATACATACACACAGAGTCACAGACAGACAGACAGACAGACACACACACACACACACACACACACACACACACACACACACTGAACATGCAGTGTGCTCCCATTTGAAACTATTAGAAGAGAGAAAATCCTACATGAAGACAGAGACTTTGCAGTTGCCTGAGGAGACGATCAGATGACATGATTTAGTATACATGCACATTAAATAAAATTATAGTGTCTTATAGAAAACAAAAGAAAAAGTTCATGTGTGCTTCAGTTGAAATATTTCTTAGACACAAAAAGGTAAAATTGTAAAGGAAAAAATTGACAAAATATATTTCACCAAGAAGAAAAAGTATTTCCTCTTCAAAATCACCACTAAGAAATTGAAAAGGCACAACACTTAGCATGAGGATATTTTTGCCTTATTTCTTTTTTAAAAAATATTTTTATTTTATAATTAATTTAATTTCACATATCAGCCACAGATTCCCTGTCCTCTCTCCTCCCACCCCCAGACCTCCCCCCAGTCTACCCCCCATTCCCACCTCCTCCAAGGTCTCCCCTGGGGAGTCAGCCTAGCCTGGTAGACTCGAGGCAGGTCCCCTCCTCCCCACACCAAGGCTGAGCAAAGTGTCCCAGCATAGGCCCCAGGCTCCCAAAAGCCAGCTCATGCACCAAAGACAGGTCCTGGCTCCACTGCCTGGGGGCCTCCCAAACAGTTCAAGCTAATCAACTGTCTCACTTATCCAGAGGGCCTGGTCCAGTTTCATGGGGGCTCCTCAGCCATTGGTTCATAGTTCATGCATTTCCACTAGTTTGTCTATTTGTCCCTGTGCTTTTTCCAATCATGGTCTCAACATCTCTCACTCACACAATCCCTCCTCTCTCTCACCAATTGGACTCCTGGAGCTCCACCTGGGGCTCGGCCATGGATCTCTGCATCTGCTTCCATCAGACACTAGATGAAAGTTCTATCATGACAGCTAAGGTGTTTGGCCATCTGATCACTAGAGCAGGTCAGCTCAGGCACTCTCTAGAGAGGTCCCCAGAAATCCACAAAGATATCTCCACTGTAGACTACTTGCCTTATTTCTTATGGGAATGCACTGGGCTCTATTAAGTTAAATTGAAAAGGATACAGCTTTGGTGGCCTGGAGAAAAAATTCAAAGAAGAAGAGTGCCTGCTGCTCTTGCAAAAGATCAGAGTTTGGTTCCCAGCAACTGTGCAGGTGGCCTACAGCCACCCAAAGAATAACTCCAGGATTCCCACTGCGCTTCTGTGGCCTCCACAGGCATCTGCATGTCTATATGTATACATATAAGTACACAAATAAAGATAAAGAAAAGAGGCTTTCTAATATATTGAAGAAACAGAATATAACTATTGTTTTGTTTTTGCTCTTTTTTGGAGGCCTGCCACCCAGCTCTCAAATAAATCACACATGGAGGCTTATTATTACTTACGAATGCCTGGCCTTAGCTTGACCTAGTTTCTTGCCAGCTTTCCTTAACTTAAATTATCCCATCTATCTTTTGCCTTGGGGCTTTTCCCATTCTCATTCTCTTACTTCTGTAAATCTTACTCTTACTCTATGGCTTGCTGTGTAGCTAAGTGGCTGGCCCCTGGGTCCTCCTTCTTCTCTGGCTAATTCTTTCTTTTTTCCTTTGTCCTTCTATGTGCTCTCTCTGCCTGCCAGCCCCACCTATTTCTCTCTCCTGCCTCACTATTGGTCATTCAGCTCTTTATTAGACCATCAGATGTTTTAGACAGGCACAGTAACACAGCTTCACAAAGTTAAACAAATGCAACATAAAAAAGAGTAACTTACCTTAAAATAATATTCTACTACATATAACTGTCAAAAGGTAGTGTAATAGCAAGACACAACAAACTGGGAAATTTGTTTTCCCTAACATAAAGCATTTACTGATTTAATTACTTGACTAATAAAAATTCTAAGATCATGTTTTTGTTAGTTTTTGAAGCTCCTGAGAAACTACTTAATTTCAGAAATAAAACTTACCATTTGTCCCAAAGAGTGAAATTACATCTTTTTTCATTTGTTTTGATTGCTTAATTATAAACAATTAAACAAGTTACATACTATATACTATCATTGACACATTTCTCACTCATAAATTAATGAAAAACACTCAAATGAAACCATATCAACTAGCATATAGGCAAATCAAAACTATCAAAAACAAGAAGGAAAAGGTGATTAATCCACAAGTAGTATTAAATCCTTGAGAAATAGACAGTAAATACATTTTTCAGAATGGGACAGTAAGTGAATCTATATTAGAAATAAAGCTCTGACTAGAATCATAAATCAGATGGCACGGAAACTTGTGAATAACTAACTGGGTTTCTGATCCTGCTAGTGACCATTCAAACGGATGTTCATCAAGGTTAGCAGATTGGGGAGAGGCTGTGTGTTATAAGAGCAGAAAATCATCAAAGAGCATGAGTATTAATGTGTTTGTTAGTTTTCTAATCTGTAACAAAAATATCATCACCAAGGCAACTTATAGAAGAAAAAGTTTATTTAAGTCTTAGAATTCCAGAATGATATAATCATGGAGGGAAGAAGTCATAGGCTTTTGTCCTACTGCTGAAGTGGGTAGCAGATAGCTAAGGATAAGTGAGTAGTATGCAGTCTCTAACAAACTCTAAGCCTTAGGACACAGGAAGCAGTGCTGGGTCAGTAGGGAAATTAGTAGAAGGGTGACCAAGACACAGACACACTCCACACAGCTCCCCAGAACAGAGAAGCATGCTTTCATCCTCATCTGTCTTTATGCAGGGTGTGATTTCCTCAGGCCTTTAGGCCTGCTTTCAACTACAGTCAGCCACAATTCTACCCAATTTGTTTCTCTGAAAAGTCTCTCAACACATTACATAAAACTAACAAGTACAATGTACCCAAAAAGAATCTTGAAAAAGAAGGTGTGACCTGGCACAGACCAGGGTGCACTTAGTATTTTAGCACATAACAGAAAAAAAAGTTGAAATGTTCAGAGGTTGTAGCTAAAGCTGAAAACATCCATTTGTGCAGACTAAAAACAGCATTTTAGAGAATTTCTGAGCTGTGCTAGGAAATAGCCATGGTAGAGGCCAGCCTCACTGCCAGCAGACAGAAATCAGTTTGCTCATTTAGAACAGGATTCAAAAAGCAAGGATGAGAGGCAGGTTTGACATGAGTAACCTGAGCAATTGGACTGACTCTAATTTGAGGCTGCAGTGTGTTTCTGCAGTTAGATATGTGTTTGCATCACTCAAAGAGAAGGGAGACAAAAGCAATACATCAAGTTTATACTATATTAATTCATAGAATATACAGATATCAGTTCAGCTGCATGTGATCATCTTTTGGGCTCCTTTCTCTGGCCCAAGATTGGCTTCTCTCTGGCTTCAGTATCTCCTTTTATTATCTGGGTCTTTCTCCCACCAAGGTAGCCTACCAACCAACCTACAGATCCTGCCACTCCCGCAATCCGTGCACCTGAATGAGCACCACGGATACCCAGAGGGCTTTGCTGTATTCAGGTTTAGTCTTGACCCTTTGAAGGATCCCATAACTCAGGAAAAATAAATGTACCAGACTTAGATCACATCTGACAAATGCCAAGAAATTCATTTCAATATAGGAAGAAATAATCTCAGCAAGCACAGACAAGTACAGTTACAATTGGATCAATCACATGACATACACGGATGTGGACAGCAACATAGATATTCTTATATAAGTGTAATCTCTGAGTGTTCATCTTGTTAGTTTTTATTCTTCTTAAATTGTTGACAGCTTTCATCACAAGCTTTCCAAAATAGTAAAAGTTTCTTTCTTTTTTAAACAGAGCTTCAGAGTGTAACATAAAAATAGGTGTTATGGTCAGTTAAGATGGTAGCCTGACTCTCAGATTTAAAACTGTAAACTTAGTTCTATATTTTTTCTCCTAGGCTTGTGATCTTCTAATTATGTCTTGTGGCATAGAAAGCAAGGTGGGAAGGGAGTGACTGGAGGTGTTTGTATTAGTTACTTTTCTGTTGCTGTGATAAAACATCATGTCCTTGGCAACTTGAGGAAGAGCTTGTTTTGACTTATAGCTCCATGAAAGCACAGCTTAGGCACAGCTGGGAGCAGAAAGTTGAGAGCTCACATCTCCAAACCACAGGCACTAAGTAGAGAAATCAAACTGGAAATGGCATGAAACCTTTCACTCTCAAAGCAATTGACATATTTGCTCCAATAAGCAGCCTTTCTTAAACCTGCTCAAATAAGCTAACCACCAGGAACCAAAAATTCCAAAGCATGACTCTACAGATGACCTGATCATTCAAACCACCACGTTGTTTTTGTTTGTTTTCTGTTTCTATGATAAAACACTATGACAAAAGGCAGCTTGGGGAAAAGAGAGCTTATTTACCTTAAAACTCCCAGATCACAGTTTGTCACTGCTTGAAGTCCAAGAAGGAACTCAAGGAAGGAACCTGGAAGCAAGAACTGAATCAAAAACCACAGAGCAATGCTGCTTACTGGTTTTCTTCCCCAAACTTATTCAACTAGCATTCTTACAGCCAGGCCTACCTGCCAGGGACAGCACTGCCTACAGAGTGCTGGACCCTTCCACATCAACCAGCAGTACGGAACATGCCTCCATAAGCTCGTCTACAGATCAGTCATATGGAGACAAATCCACAGTTGAGGTTCACCTCTTCCCAGATGACTCTACTTTGTGTTGTTGACAAAACTCAGCCAGTACTGAGACCCATGTCCTTGTGTTCACAGCCTTACCAGAAAACACCTGATTTTAAATATTTTTTATTCCTAGACATCAATTCTTATGACCATAAAATATTGTTGCTGTTATTTTCTGAAGATAATTTTATGTAATAATTGAGTTAATATAAAACATAAGAGATAACCCTTGGAGAGTTACTTCCCGTCTGTCCTTACTTACGAGAAACTAAATTTTGAAATGTGTTACTAGATATTTTATAGGCTCAGGAAATAACCTCCTCTTTTAAGATTTACTACATCTGCTCAGAAAATCACTCCCAGCCCTTTATCTAGAACAGTTACACAAGAGGGTCAATCCTGAAGAGCACCTATGCTTTTCTAGGAAACTAAGAAGCATACGACTCCTGTAGAGAGGGAGAAGATTGACAAAGATCCACAGTGGCAACCCAGAGTGTGATTACATAATTCACAATGCCAGTGGAATCCTTTGATGTTTGATTTATTGTGTTACTGCACAACCAAACTTGTTTTCTTCTTGGCAAAAAAATCCCCTCATTGCCTCTTCTTTGAGACAAATCGCCCTTGTTGGTCCTACTCTTTTAGGATAGTTCCAGATCTGCCTGAAGGAAGCTTGAAATATAGGCTTGGGGTGATGTTTACAACCTTCATAACTATGTCTATATGCCCAACTTCCTAACACTCAGACTTTAAATTCCATGAAATTAGCACACATACTTACTGACTTAGTAGATAAGTATTAGCCTGTACCCAAGGAGTAAATTGGGTTCAAATCCCAGATTCTCTACTTACTAGCAATATTCTTGGGAACACACATACAAACCTGTCTACCTTTTGTATCATTTTGAGAAAAGTTTAAAACAACTGTAGTAGTTATCTTATGAATTTCAAAGAACTCACTTCTTGATAAAGGTCATTACTAAACAATTATTCATTACTGAAGGGTTCTACTAAGCCTGAGCAATGCAAACACAGCCCAAGCATGGCAAACATGGAGACTGGCTTTGCCCTTTTTCCCCTTCACCTCTCCCTTGCTGAAAACATTAGATTGCATTCCTAAAACTAGCCACCAAGGTCCATTGCCTTATTTGGCCACTGACTCATTCCTTAGACAAAGCACCAAAATCCAACAATCCAAATTCATTATTTGGCTAATATGTCCAATCAGGATTTACTAATTCACCCCAGGACAGACTCCCCACTTTTCCCCTTAAAACCTCACTCCTGCAGAAACACCTGCTCTTGTTGCTGGCTGGCTGCTGCTGTTGCCTTTGCAGTTCCACCCCACCCACTGCTTCTCCAGGGCAATACATCTCCTTTGTGCTCAGAATTTGGTGTCTGAGTGTCCTTTCTGAGGGGACCAACCTCATTTAAAATTACACTTTCTTTTTCATTTCTTTGTTCTTCTTTCATGTAGTACATCTAGACTTCAGCCTCCCTTCCCTCCCCTCCTCTCAGCCCCCTTACATCTGCTCTCCACCCAGATTCACTGATCCTGCTTCCCTTCAAAAGAGAACATGCCTCCCAGGGATATCAACCAAGCACAATGCAATAAGAGTAAGCATAAACCTCTGTATCAAGGCTGGACAAGGCAACACAGTAGGAGAAAAGGGTTCCCACAAACAGACAAAAGAACCAGGGGCACTCCCACTTGCTCTGTTGGAATGTTGGAAGTCCTACAAAAACCCCAAGCTAAAAAAAAAAAAAAAGCAAAAACAAAAACAAAAACAAAAAACACACAACATGTATGCAGAGAGCCTAGCATAGACCCACATAGGCTCCATGATTTCTGCTTAGCTGCTGTATGCCTAGTGTTCATAAGCCATTGCTAGACATTATGCATTCATTATTATCAATCTTTGCTTTTTATATTTTTCTCTATTTATAGATAAGAAAGGTCAACTAGAGAGGGTGAGCTTATGTGAGAAAATCCAATCAGTAACGGAGGAGTGAGAATTTAAAGATGTGCATTTCTGTTGTATCCTGTATTTGCATGTTGGGTATTAATTTATAACTCACTTTGCTTTTTTTGTTAGTATTCATTGATCACTCATATCATGACAGATAGGCTCTACATACTATATCTATATTTTTATTCTTTACACCTTCACATGAAGTCTATGAGATTGGTTCAATTATATTCACCTTACAAGCTATATATTTAAAAAAAACAAACAAAAAACAAAACAACAACAAAACAGAAGCACAATACTGAAAACTGGAGGTAAATTGTTCATGGGCTAAAAGAATAACTGGGATAACCAGAGCCTTTAACTCACTCTCTAGAATGGCACTTCACCAGGCAAGTGTTTACATGTAAGACAATTTGGCATTAATGACAAAACTGGCATTGTCACAGAGTTAGACTCAAGTGGGATGAGACACATAAAAATATGTATCACACTAAATAATCATATTTATTATATTTTATATTATTAAGTACTTTGGAGGAAACTGAAAAAGATCATGAGGAGAGTGTATGGAGAAATGACTCAGCACTCAATAGCACTTGCTACTGTTGCCTGGAACCCAGGTTTGATTTGCAGCATCCACATGTTGCCTAACAAACATCTGTTGCTTCAGTTCCAGAAGTTATGATGGCCTTCATCTAGCCTCCACAGGAACCAGACACATGTGTTAATGTGTGGTGAACAGACATACATGCAAGCAAAGCATTTATTCAAATAAAATAATTAAACATTTTTTTAAAGATGTGGTAGAGAAATTTGAGGAAGTTAAAAGTGGAATTTTATCTGGTAGGCACACTAGATCCCATGAAGCAAATAATACTGTAGGAAAACACCCAAAAACAGTAAGAGACTAAAACCCTATGGATCCACTGGAAAGTTTCCATGCATAGAGAAAATTCATGCAAATAATATGAGAAAGGATACTGCTTGTCATGACAAAAGAAGAACCTGAGGGACTGAGTAACTGACATGGAATGAGGGAGGTGAAAGAATAGGTGGAAGTGAAATTAGAGAGGAATGTGGTAAGAGTGCTCTAGACAACTGTAAGAGTGTCTAACTTTATTCTAAATCAAATGGCAAACCACTCCTGTGGGGACGTTAGTTTGAGCAGATGATTATTTAGGTTCCAGTGAAAAGCAAACAGAATTATAAAGGAACAAAATAGAATCAAACAAATTAGTGAAGATATTGCTGTTGTTTGTTGCAATAAGAGACAGTGGGATTCTAGTGATGACATGGCAAAGAACATTGACATATTTGTCAATACAAAGATAGTATATTTTGACATAAAAGATTGACTTAGATCTTTCAGAGAATAAAAAATAAAATTTGATCAATGGAAAGAATGGAATTGCTTTGAATAGATAAGAATTCAAGATGAAAATGAAGGTGAAATATGAATAATAGTCCGGAACATCATGGTGTCAATGTTTATAAATTTGAACATAGGGTGCTATTAGACTGTTTCATTATGCAACAGTGATGAATGGCTTTCAGACCTTGCAGTGTCCATCAGTGAACATACATTCAATTCTCACTCATTCTGCATGGCAGCTTTGGGCCTGCTACTGATTGCTTTGACATTGAAACCCAGAATCACAAAGTAGGCAACTTAAAACCAATTTTATGGCCACAGTAAAACAAAACATAATGGCTCTCATAATGGCTAACATTCTTCACCTCATCACTTCTGAGGGTAAAGTAACTCAAATGGGTAATCTGGCATTTATTTTTAGAGTGAACATGGTTTAAATATAGGGAAAATAATCTTTCCCACATGCCATTGAGTTAGAAGGCATGCATTAGAACACCTTCAGGATAAGGGCATTACAAATGTGGTTTCTAAAAAGGGCACCAACAATGCAACTTCTGGGAAGAGGAGACAGCATTTACTCTGGTGGAGCACCTTCTCTAGACTTCAGACATCTGCCTAAGTGAAAATGAATCTGCAATAGAAGTGACCATAGTGTAGGAGGCAAACAAAATTTATTATCCTGAATGCCAAGAAATGTACTGTTTTAAAGGAGGAAAACATGATGAAGAACATGTTTTTCAAATACATCGAGGGTGGAAATGGACTATGGTGACAGCAATGTGCATTGTAATGGCAATTGTAGAGAAATGGAGGAGGAGAAATTATTCAAGTGGATTGAAGAGTGAAACAGGGAGGAAACAGAGGAAGAGACACACTCAGGGACTTTTACTATTCAAAGCCAAACAGTTTCATCAG
Organism: Peromyscus leucopus; assembly: GCF_004664715.2. Lineage (NCBI taxonomy): Eukaryota > Metazoa > Chordata > Mammalia > Rodentia > Cricetidae > Peromyscus > Peromyscus leucopus. Next base: position 64,181,419 of record NC_051069.1, read on the forward strand.
TAAAATGCTTTTTCTTTCTCAGTGGGGGAAAAAGATGCAATCATATGAACAGCCCCTACTGATAGAAGTTTCTTTTTCTTAAGAGAATAGAAGATGGGAGTATTAAGAGCCATTCAGTTTGTGAAATCATGGAAGGAAGAAAAAATATTCTGAACAATTCTTGGGAAATAACCAGGATTCCTTAAAATGAAGAATGTCATCCACCCTTTAATACCAATTTGTTCACATTGGTACCAGGTAGTCTTGTCATTCCATCACCCTCTAATGTATTCTGTTCCTTCTGGGACATTGCCATTTTCTAACTCTGATGGCAAGTATACTGTTCATTTGTTAGATTGTGCATGAATATAAGATTATTGGGAAATTATGTCTTTACATCCTCAAAAATCCCTTGAACGTTATTTTCTATGCATTTTTTTCATTCTAGAGTTTGTGATTATTATCTAGACTTCAGTTACCGGACATGGAGTCTTTTCATAGAACTGGACAGATTGAGGCTCACATCATCAAATAAGGTTTTGTACCCTCTGCATCCATGAACATTAGATGATTACTGCACATGAGTACTTCAGAGATGATTCACTGATCATCACTTAGTTAACAAGAGACGTCCTTCATCTTTACCCCCATGTTTGCATCGTTATATGTAGGCAAGAAGAATCACCCCTAAACAAAAATAACAGTAATAAATGAGGTATTGTTACTAAGTGGTATTCCTTGAGTATTTGGCATGTTTTAATGTACATGTGAAGTTAATGATTGCTTCTTGACTTGAAAATCAAAAATAGTGAGAAAAATCTGTGCTCTGGTATTCAAAATGTTTGTTGAAATGCAGTCCTTTTGCTATGTCAGTATTCAAATGCTTTTTCAGAAATCAATGATTGTATAGTTGTATGTGTTGCTATTCTGAAATGACTGCAAATTGTAATATTAAAGTGATGAACTTAATTGGAACTTGATAGTGTACAAAATTAGTTTGCTCATTATAACCACTTGGTTGCACAGATGATAAGTGTTTGGTCAGTTATCAGCAAGCAGTTTGAAGGATAAAATAATAAATTACTTGGATTCTGGTTAGTTCTATCATGCTATAAGATGCCACCAGTATGTGTCAAACTTATTTTTGTCATTGTCATCAATGTGCAGATGATTTTTTCAAACAACCTATTTTATGAAGATGTCATATCTGAAACATGCTAAATCTGTAATATCAAGTTTATTTGCTATCTTTTTTATTAGTTGTAATACATGCTGGTTTTAGTATATACATTACTTGTTTTTTTTTTTTTTTTGTGGTCCAAGTTATATATCTCTTAAGACTTCAGACTTTTCCCAAGTACTATTGGTTTGTATGTTTTTGAAGCACCATGAAATTAAACACTTGAGACTAAATGGCTTCTCTCTTTCACACTCTCCTATAAGTCATCTGGACATTGCATTAGTGTTGAGTCAGTGATTTTCATTTTGAATACTTAGGATTGTCTGATAAAATACAAATACTTAAAGTGTTGTTGTACTCATCCCAACAATACCAAGGTGAGGGTGGGATTGCTATCAGTTACTTAACCATTATTTAAGTGTTTCTCTTCAGAAACAGAGCACAACTCTAACTCTCACAACTCAGGACTACTTTTACGGGATAAATCTCTGATTTTTTATGATACTGACTCTCAATCCATTAAACAACTTCACGGTCAAATGCTTTTCATAAGGAAATTGGTAGGGAAATGGAGAAATGGTAGTAAAATAGGAAAAAGTTAGATATTTAGTGTGGCTCATGTAAGTTTGTAAAATATTTGCTTATATAAAATAAAAGTGAAAAGATATATATCATAGGCAGGGTAGTGAGGATAGGTATCTAGGCAATTTTCCAATTATTAGATGTTTTGTCTACATAATTATTATTCTGAGAGTGAATATGTCAATATATTTAGGGTTCCTGGATTATATAGAACAAACCGATATTCTATTATCTTAAGTATTTTTAATGAGTACATTTTTCAATTTGTTGATTTCTCACATTTGAAGCACTCTCAGATGATATCCTTGCCTTAAGATTTTTTTAACACAGTCCTGAATTATTACTCAACCCCAACCAAGCACTTTATAAAGTTTCTCCTCTCCATTATTTTTGAAGAGACCTAATCTACCCTATACTTTCTTGTTGTCATCCACTTATGTTGATTTGGTATTAAGCACAAAGGGCCTGCATCAACTTAGCACACATAGTTCATCACAATGGATACAAGTAAACAAGCATGGAGTTATTTCAAAACTCAGTGCTTTGGCAACAGTGAACATCTGCTTCATATTCACTTTAATATGACACTTGAGTTGCAAACTCACTAGCTCTCCAATGATCCAAACAATAAGAACATATTGACTAGTTCTACCACCTGTAACTTAAAAAACAAACAAACAAATAAAAACTCAAAAGCAATGTTTTTCTTCCAAGAGATGTTGGTTTTCTATTGAAATGGGCAAATGCTTGGCTAGTAAATCTGTTTGTGCTCAGCAAAATCCTGTAAATTAAGAAATGTCAAATGGAAGGGAAATTAGAAGTCAAAATCATGTTTTCAATAAACTAGAAATATATCTAGAGTCTAAAAATACAGGTCAGGATAAAATTTCAATCAGCTATGAAGCATTTATTCCTGTACTTAAAATTTCTTATTTCACTACATATATTGGCTGGTGGAGCTAGGGAAATCATTGTGTACCTGTTCCAAAATCAGTCTTTTGTTAGACGATCAACAGAGCACCCTCAAAGGTGAAATTAATCTCTTCAAAAAGAAATTGATTGCTAACCACCAGAGGAATAATGTTACTCCTCACACAGAGAGACATTTTCTAGATGAAATTGAAAAGAAAAAGTCAAGGACAATTTTGATGACCAGAAACTTTGAATTGGGATTAACAGGAGGGAAAATATAGTACAATTTTTCTATAGCTTTGTGTGTCAAAAATTGGATTATGTTTTCTTTTTAAGAATTATGCTCAGGCCGGGCGGTGGTGGTGCACGCCTTTAATCCCAGCACTCGGGAGGCAGAGCCAGGCGGATCTCTGTGAGTTCGAGGCCAGCCTGGGCTGCCAAGTGAGTCCCAGGAAAGGCGCAAAGCTACACAGAGAAACCCTGTCTCAAAAAATAAAAAAAAAAAAAAAAAAAAAAAAAAAAAAAAAGAATTATGCTCAGGATGAAAAAGGTGCAAAAATCATTAAGTTGCTACAGTTTATATAGCTAAAGTCTAATAATCAAAACTACCCATGATGGAGAACAGGAGAACAATTTGCATGAAAGTGTGTTCCTAAACTGAAGTATATAGCTGTGCACACATGCATGAATGCATATATATTCAAAATATTTGAATGCAAATATATTCAAAATTCTCTAGTTTTTTATTATGTAGCTATGTTTGAATGAATGTCCTATATTCTAAGTCTCATACCTTATAATTTTACCTACTGTTGCAATGGTATCTTAAGGATTACTTAACAAAAGTACATGGGACACCTTTCACATGACATCTACCATTTATGAAGTCCACAAACCAAATGGAATTATGAGAGAGAAAATGGGATGTGACACTAAACAAAAATTTAGAATCATAATTAAATTAGGTCTCGCATCAGCATGATGATGATGCATGCTCAGAAATTCCTCCAGTAATTGCCAAGAACCACACACATAATGGTAATTTTAGGATAGCTATTGGCCCTTTTGGTCGTGTGACCATCTGATGAATAAGGTAAGTTGCACTCTAGAGATGATAAATATCTTTACCAGAAATACTATACACACAGAGAGTGGGGAAATTGCACCAGTCCCACTCCACAATAAAAAGGATACAGATCTGAGTCAATTACAAAGCTCACTTTTCCAATAAATAAAGCACAAACATAGACAGCATACGTTCTATGACCAGGATCTGTGGTGATATTTTATTTGTGCTTTAATAAGTAAAGTGTGCCTGGATATCAGAGGAAATAACAAGCCACTTTAAGTAATCAAAGAATTCAGGCAGTGGTAGCACATGCCCTTAATTCTATCACTTAGCAGTCAGGATCTCTGTGTGTTCAAGGCCACACTAAGGAACAGAGCCAAGTGTGGTAACACATGTCTATAATCCCAGTAACAACCATAGAGTTCTGGAGGCCTGAATGGACAGGAAGTGACAGAGCAGGCTAGGAAGAGGAAGTGTGTAGCTAGACAGAGAGCAAATCAGATGGCAGAGCAGCAAGCCTGGTTAGATAGGAAGTCACTCTCTTTGGAAGCTGTGGAGTTGAGGTGAGGTTAGCTAGTCATTTGTCCTATTCCTCTGATCTTTCTTTTGGGCTTTTACTCAAATTTCTGGCTCCGTGTTTTTTATTTATTAAGAAATAATAATAATTTATTATTTATTTATTTATAAATTTATTTATTTCTAAACCATTTAGAAATTTGTTTACAAGGATTATAACAAATCTAATTAATAATAGCCTGTAATCAACATACCAAATGCCCAAAATCTAGTAGAGAATCAAACACTGTCATCATTACCAAAATCATGTATAAAATATACTATAAAAATTATGAAAGTGTTATTTCATATAATAAATATTTCAAAAGTTATTCCATCTCTCTAATTTCACCATATTATATGTTTAAGTCCATAAATGAAAACATTTTGAAATACATATTGATATACTTAGATTACCTTTGAGAATACAGTGGTAGGTATAAATAAACATATAAATTTTAAATATTTCTATGTCATTACATTTTTGGAAATAGATGTGATTCTGTGATTACCAGACTTGCCTGGTCTTTAATGGAGCATTAAAACTGAATTTGATATTGCATGGGCACAACGTTTTGAAGTGTTAAAAACTGCACTCATCAGTACAAACTCATGAGTTCTGGCTGGTATCTGCTTCATTTCTCTTTTTAAAAAATTTGATGAAGTTGAAAGTGAGAAGTCAATGGATATGATATGGTCCTTCACCTGAGAAGCTGTGGAAAGGAGGCAATCAGTTTTGTATATTTCAATAATTAATTGCTTCTTCTAGGTAGTGTGGCCTTTTTTAGTTAGTTTTGTTATTTATTTTTAAATTGGAATCTATTCTGAGTAGCCTGTAAGTTTCATACTATGAAGATCATTGTTGTGTAATGTCAATTTAAGTTCTGGATAACCAAGTTTTATTATAAATTATACTTATTGTACAGAGAAGAAAATGTATCCCACCTTTCCCTATAATTCATGGTTCGGATGTCCATGCTTCCTTTATTTAAACAACTTTAAGTTTATTGATATTTCCTGGATGTGTGGGGTGGGGTTCATTCCATGACCCATATGGAGATCAAAACGCGACTGAGTCCCTTCCAGCATCACAGAGACTCACTCAAGTCTTCACCTTACTCCACTGATCCAACCTTTCTCTTCTTTATGGACAAGTCCAGCACCCCAAGATTTTCCTATAGATGAAGATTTTTGTATAATTGAGTTAAACAGCAATGACAGATCTGGACCACGCAATAAACACTGCTCAGGGCTAAAACCACAGTCATGAGGATCACAGAACTGAAGGAGGCTCAGAATAAGCTGAGAATGGAAAAGCAAAATTGGATCATCTAATCAAACTCTTCACTGTAATAAAATATGTTTTCTTTTGCTTTAAAGTCAAATATAAACTGCTGTGGGATGTTCTGTATGTCCTGTGGGAGCCCTTCTTGGGTTCTTTGTGGCGTTACCCAGCAGGTCCGTATAGAGGATGATTAGGACCATGGGCCTGAGTGCAGGTGTTTGAGATGGTCTGCACTTGGCTGTGCTGGGGGATGGTCTGTATGTCAAGTTGTTCTGATTGGTTAATAAATAAAACCTGATCGGCTGTGGCTAGGCAGAAAGGATAGGCGGGACTAACAGAGAGGAGAAATAAAAGGCCCAGGAAGGCAGAAGGACTGGCTGCAGCCGCCGCAATGACCAGAGACGCTGTAGCCGCCGCCATGACCAGAGACACTGCAGCCGCCGCCATGACCAGCAGCATGTGAAGATGCCGGTATGCCACCAGCCATGTGGTAAGGTATAGATTTATGGAAATGGACTAATTTAAGCTATAAGCACAGTTAATAAGAAGCCTGCCATGGCCATACAGTTTGTAAGCAATATAAAGTCTCTGTGTTTACTTGGTTGGGTCTGAGCGGCTGTGGGACTGGCTGGTGACAGAGATTTGTCCTAACTGTGGGCAAGGCAGGGAAACTCAAGCTACAATAAACAGTAGTTACAGGCTCCATTTCCTGCTACTTAAGAAGCTGCGTTCTATTTTCAAATTTGAAGTCATAAGCATGAAGTCTATTACTTGGCTTGGTGAATAGTTAAAAAACTCTATTTTCCTTTTGTTTTAGATTCAGAATCAGCTTAAGAACTTTTCTTCAAGTCTGTTGTCAAACAAGCAGGTTGATTTGAAAAGGATGTGGGGAAATATGCATAAATTATCTCAAGCATGTTCCAATGTACACATTCAAGATACAAAAATGAGGGGAATTGACTTCAAAGTAAAATGTTAAGAAATCAATTTCAAATAGCCTCTAGATACGTGGTTCTCAGTCTGTGGGTTGTGACCCATTTGGAGGTTGAATGACCTTTTCACAGAGCTTGGTAAAGACCATTGGAAAACACAGATATTCACATTACAATTCAGAACAGTAGCTAAATTACAGTTACAGAGTAGTAGTAAAAATAATTTTATGGTGGGGGTCACTACAAGGTAAGGAACTGTATTAAAATATTGCAGTATTAGGAATGTGAAAAACCCTGCTCTAGATACTGAATATTTAAATATACCTCCTCTGTACACTTAGAAATGCACTTTATAATCAATCACACTAGGGTGTAATGCTGCTCTACTTCCAGGGGGTTGTTGTTGAGGTGATGATGTTTGGGCTTGTCTATTAATTAACTACATGTTTTTCAATTAGTTTTTGAAATCTTTATTTCTATGTCCTATGTAACCATGTTCATTAAATGTATGGCCCTCTGAAGCCACTCTTTGTCTTCTTAGATTTGGATTTTATTCAACCATGGCTGTTTCAGAGTCCCAAGTACCATACGTACACTGAGTGTTGGAACTGAGAGAACACCAATCTTAGTCTCTATTGATGACCAAACCCAATGAATCAGGAATCAATGGAAAAGTCACCTGAATTTCTCACAAATTACTAAAGACAGATATAAATTGACTAAGGGTCATCTTCATTCATTGGATAATATGAGATTACTCTTTCATTTCTTATTTTCTGGCTATCCATGGTGATACTTCACTCCGTGGACAACAAATGTGTATATTTGTAGAGTTGGAGAATCAGGATGAAATTAGGGGCTGGAAATAAGGAGTACCCATAGGATGTTTTAGGTAGTAGTGGGAAACAGAATGGCCATCTAAAAATGGCTGTGTAAACCGGAATAAATGCAAATAGAATCACAAAGAGCAGAGCTCACCATCCCAATGATATGTCTGAGCTTCTACATTTCAGTGTCATGTAAGTAGACATAGCCTTGAAACTCAGAGATACATGAATCTTGTATGATATCTTGAATGAATTACAATGAAAAAGTCCTACTTCATACATGTTCCCTCATCTTCAAAAAAGGGCTTCAGGAACCTGTAGTTGGGTTTCACTCATTATGTATTTTCTGGCACTTGTGAAGAACATCCATCTACCACTGAACATCTTCAAAGTTTAGTGTAATGAATGAATGAATAAAATGTTTAAAGAGTTAAATACAACCAAAGATAGAACATAAATGAAACATGCTAACTTCTTAACTGGTTAATGTTTGGTAGTAATTTTTATCGCTAAATTTCATACTGTTTCACTGATGAAATTAGAAAAAAGAGTGTTTCACTTTTGAGTAACAAGGACATAAGTTTGACCTGAAAAAATTTAATGCTTAGTGACAGGACATTATATCCCACAACAAATAATCCTGATCAAATATCTCATTTAAAATCCCATTCAGCAAAAATTATAAAATTGCCACAAAACTCTTGGGAAACAGATAATGAGATCCTGGCAAGTGACAGATACATTATTCAAGATGTAACTACAATATGTTTTTGGTTATCTGCTGATAAAGTTAAAACATACCATGCTTGAGTCCATCTTATGATGCTACTATGAAATACCTGATAATAAGTAGTTTGTAATGAACAGAGAATTATTTTTATAGTCCGCAAGGCTGGGAATGCAAGATAGAAGTGCCCACTTTTGTCATTGGCTTTCTTGCTGCATAATTCCAAGGCAGAAGTCAAAAGAGAAAGAAGAACATATTCTCATGTAAGCAAGTACAGTGTAGTTTAAACAACCTTCATCTTTTTCATAACTTATATTCCTTAGCAAGCACTGAGTCCAATGACACAAATACCTTTCCTTTGGATTGGTATGTAAATGCTGATTGAGGATTTTATCTTCAGTACATTCTCATTTGATGTACACTTTATTTATCTATTCTATTTTATGAGTATGGGTATTTTGTCTGTATACACAGATATGTGCACCATATGCATGCCTGGTGCTATGGAGCCCTGGAACTGGATCCAACTGGACAGTTGTGAGCTGCCACATGGCTGCTGGGAATTTAACCCAGATGCACTAGAGTAGCAGCCAGTGCTTTTAACCCCTGAGCCATCTGTCCAGATGTACACTTTAAAACCATAGTGTACTCTCACTCTCAGGGACTATGTTGATTAGAACAAAAATATATCTAGGAAAGCACAGTTCAATATGTGCAGCATCATCCCTGTGCAGGTGAGCCTGCACTGAATAAGAAAGGTAACTGAGCCAATCAGTAAACAGTGTTCCTCTATGGTCTCTGCTGTAGTTCTTGCCTTCCAGTTCTTGACTTAAACTCCTGCCCTGGCTTCCCTAAATGATGATCTGTAAGCTGAAAAGAGCCCTTTTCTCTCCATGTTGCTCTTTGGTTATAGTATATGAAAATGGCTTATGGAGCTTTTGATGTTCTGTTGAAAGTTCTTAGCTGTTAAAAAATATTCACCAATGTTGGTAAGATATATTCACTTATATCTTTGTTTATGAATCTAGCTTTGGTAATAAGGTCACAATAACCTTATAAAATAAGATGAGTATCTTGTCTTTCCCATGGATCTCAAAGAAGCATTCATCATATACACGTTTTGGATGTGCATGGCTCTTTCTCACAATTTTTATTCCTCTTGATTCATACATATTCTGTATTATCATACTTAAATGATGTTCTTAGTAGAGGATCTTTATAATTTTTTTAGCTTAAAAATGGGACCAAAAATGGCACAGTAGATGAAGATCCTTGCCATGCAAGCCTGGTGACCTGAGTGCTATCCCTTGAACCCATATAAAAGTGGAGGGAGAGAGGTGACACAACAAAGTTATCCTCTGACCTCTACATACAACATGACATCCATGCCAACACATATACACCATGCTCATATACAATAACAGTAATTTAAATTATCCTCTGACCTCTACACACACACCATAACATCCATGCCAACACATATACACCATGCTCATATACAATAACAGTAATTTAAGTTATCCTCTGACCTCTACACACATCATAACATCCATGCCAACACATATACACCATGTACACATACAATAACAATAATTTAATTTAAAAAATATTGTTGATTTATATTTCTTTCTTATTCCTCCACATGAAGTTTAGTCATGGCTGATCAAATGGTCAAATAACACAAACACACATACCAGCACACACACACACACAGAGACACACTTTACTGTGATTCACTTGGTTTTATCTAAACATACAGTAAATATGAGAAAATTCAATATTTTAAAAATATAACATACTACTTTCCATTAATCTTATTTATCCATCCATCTGTTCAAGGTTGCAGATGATTTTCTATTGTGGTTATCGTTTTTCTGTAATGATTATGAATAATTAAGATTTCATTACCAAAGAAACTGATTAATTTTATAGATATTTCATCACCCATTTTGGCAAAGTATATATAATATATTTAATTTTCCAAATATTGGCTTCTGTTTTGGGACAAAATTAAATCTAGAATATTCATTATGTATCTAGAATATTTGAAATGTATTTACAGATTGAATATCATTTATGAGTCCTTTGCATAAGTTCTGTATGCAATACAAATATTTTTCCCAGTCAGTAACTTTTTAATAACATCTTTCGGAAGAAACTACTATGTACAAGAATGTGCATGTGTGTGTGTGTGTATGTGTGTGTGTGTGTGTGAGTGAGTGTTGTACAACTGTTTTATGTTAAAGAAATTTCTACCTCAGAACTGCACAGACTTTTTCTGCACAAACTTGTTTAGTATCAGTATTTAAGTCTATGATATATTTTCTGCTAATTAGTAATAAGTCTTCTCCAGGCACACAGACAACTTTCATATGTCTGCTCTTGAATTTGGAAGTTGTGAGAATTTGTAAGTTTCACCAAACATTCTAAGCTTGTTTCCTCATTTGCAACATATTAAGTATCATATAGCCCAGTCTTGAAGGTTTGTGTTAGTGTTACAGTAAGATAACTCGTTACAGCACTTAGTCTCCTACCAAGAGCTCAGGAAGTTTCAATTACTAGTAGATATGCAGTTACTTGAGATGAGTTTGTAAAATCTAAGCATGCAGATGTTCCTAGCATGAAACCAAATTCATTGGGTTAATAAATTCCATTATTTATATACTCTATAATTTAATGCTAATTTTTACAAACCACTTTTAAAAGAAGCATCTCTCTATATACAGTTTTAGAAGCATCCTTTGAAAGTCAATTTTTCAAGTGAGTATGTTTAATAGGCTATTACTTTGCTACATAGTCATTGGTACATTACAACAAATAACATTGGTATTTGTTATTGTAAAAAAAAGTAATATGGTAAGGAAACAATTTGAAGGAGCAATGCATTTTAGAATGCCAAATAGAATATTATGTTCACATCATTAAAGCAATGAAAGTGAACACAAGATTATAGGAGGCCTCTGAGATGGGTATTAGGTACTGCACAGTAGTGAAGTGGGAGTCATAGTAATGCTCTGCTTATATTTTTTCCCTTCATGCTCATAGAATAAACACAGCTATTCAGATCCCTGAGGGAAGACCACCAATGAGGTGATAATTTGTATCACACTATGTTTAAGTGAACATTTTATTCCACTTTCTAAATATTTGTTACAAGAAAGGAAAATCTACAGCCCTTTGTGGTGGTGCTCTGTTCCCCAAAATATTGTGCACCCTAATAAACTTATCTGGCATCAGAGGCAGAACATCTACTAGATATAAAGGCTAGAAAATGGTGGCACTCACACCTTTAATCCTAGCACTCTAGAGGTAGAAATCCCTCTGGATCTCTGTGAATTCAAGGCCGTATTGGAAACAGCCAGGCATGGTGATTCACACCTTTAATCCCAGAAAGCAAGCCTTTAATCCCAGGGAGTAGTGGTAGAAAGCAGAAAGGTATATAAGGCGTGAAAACCAGGAACTAGAAGCATTTGGCTGGTTAAGCTTTCAGGCTTTGAAGCAGCACAGTTCAGCTGAGACCTATTCTAGATGAGGACTCAGAGGCCTCCAGTCCGAGGAAACAAGACCAGCAAGGTGAGGTAGCTGTGGCTTATTCTGGTTCTCTGATCTTCCAGTTCACCCCAATACCTGGCTTAGGTTTGATTTTATTAATAAGAACTTTTAAGATTCAATGCTACAGCCCTTTTTTGTCAACAAGTTCTACTGCTAGTTCAGAAGATGATCCATGCTTCCAGGAGCTGATTTTGTTATGAAGAAATAGAACTTGCCACTGAAAACCCACCCATTTCAATCAGAAAGCACCTGTTGACGACCTCCTTAATCAGCACTAGATAATATTGATCATCTTCATACTGATTAAAATCCATACAGTCTTTTTTTAATGTTTTTATTTATAATTAACTTAATTTCACATTAAATTAAGCCGCGGTTTCCCCCATCATCCCTCCTCCCACGTCCATCTCTCCCCCCCAATTCACCCCCCATTCCCACCTCCTCCAAGGCAATCCCCTGGGGAGTCAGCCCAGCCTGGTAGACTCAGCCTACATTCTTAAGGACAAGGTCTCATGCAGCCGAGGCCGCCCTAAAAACTCCAATAGACCAAAATAATCTTAATTTCTGACCTTGCTACCTCCACTTTGCTCAGTCTTATGTGGTATTAGGAATGAATCTAGGGCTTCATATAACTACACAAATACTCTTCCCACTGAGCTATAGCTCCAGATTAACCAAGGTCAGTTTTGACCCCTGAGCTTTGGTAAAGTGTCATCCACAATCTTCTCATGCCTAAGTGTGTAAGATTCCCTGTGATCAAAGATTTTGTCAAGGGTTTACAGTCTTGTCAACTGAAAGTTGACCCCTTATTGGTACAAAGTTCCAGTTATATGCTTTTTTTGTATTTTTTTTTTTATAATTCATTCTACTCTGAAAGTATATCCTTCACATTACAGGCATACTTTAGAACAAGGTAGGTGCATATCTGAGCACATAAGCTTTAAGCATATGATGTTTAATTCCTAGAGTATGTCTCTAAAACACTTGCTCTGACAGGAAATTTCTGCCAACACGTTTAATGTCTGAATCATAATATTTTTATACGAAGAACTGTAACATGACTAAACAGTCTTATTCATAAAAGAAAAAAAAAAAAACAGAGCCAGATACTGGGGTGAAAGCTGAAAGATCAGAGAAGCCGAAAGAAACCAGCCGCATTCTTACTGCTAGGAAATCCTCAGCCCCAGAGAGAGCTACATCCTATATACTTACACCTATATACCTTCCTGTGCCCTGCCATCTTACTTCCTCTCTCTGCCCAGGTACATCAATTCCTCTTTCCACCCAGCTCTATCACTTCCTGTCTGTCTGTGCAGACCTCCAGACCTCTATGGTTAACTACTGCTGGGATTAAAGGCATGTGCCACCATGCCTGGCTCTGTTCCCAATGTGGCCTTGAACTCACAGATATCCGGATGAATCTCTATCTCTCAAATACTAGGAATAAAAGCATGTGCTACCCCTGCCTGACCTCTATGTTTAATATAGTGGCTGGCTTTTTCCTCTGATCTCCAGATAAGCTTTATTGGGGTGTACAAACAAAATATACCACAAAGGACCAGAATAATTCTTATATCACCAATTACTCAGTCTTAAAAATAAAATTTGTAAGGTGACCTGGCCTTACTGCATAAAATGATTTGCCCAGAATTCTAAGAAACAAACTACCTTTTGTAACTTGTGGTGACATCCAGAATTGTGCACACATTTTGCAAATCTGACTGACGAAATGCTCACTCTCTGTTATCTTTAAGTGGGTGTTCATGGTTCTATTTTTATTGTACATTGGTTTCTATTTTATTTCTTACTGAACATGTATTTATTTCTTGTGCATGTGTGTGTATGTGCATGTAGACCTGCACATGCCATGGTGTACATATGAAGCTCAGAGATTCTGCTAGAGCATAATGATTTTCATTTGCTTCTAAAGGTATTTATATTCTACATAAACCATATGATATGCCCCTATTTCTCAGTAGCATTGATTAGCTTGTGTCAATTCTTTGTCTCTCCCTGCTGTGTGGGTCTGGATATAGAATTTTGATTTTTAAGGTGTAGCTTAAAATAACACTGTCTTCTTAGCCATCCCATTAGCCCTCTGTTTTCTTATACAAACACATGGTGGAACTTCTCTAAAAGTAATAGCCTGTTAACGTAGTTCTGAATCTTGTCTACATATAGTAAGAGTTGCTGGAAAGTCTTCATTCTAAAGTCATCTAGAGACAAACAGATGGAGGAAAATACCAAGATTTTATTTAAAACTCACCTTTCAAAAATACTGGCTCATTTACACACAGAGCTCTCTGTGTTTATCCCACATGATGTGCATGTCTTTGAAGTTAATGTACATTCAGGGCTTGCTTTGAGCAATTTAAGGAACCTTTTCCTGGAATCCTTGAAAGAAGTCTGGCTGCTGCAGTGACACAAAGTCTGTCACCTCTTCAGTTCCCTAAGTTGGAAAAGACAAGTGACTGGAAAGCTAAACAACAAATTAGAAAAGGTTCCACTGCTGGGATGGACCAGGGCTCATGGTTCCAATGTTGGGATGGAGCACGACTCACTTTGCTTCAGTATTAATTTACAGTCTATATAAGCCACATGTTACACCTATTTCCTTCCACACTACTATGCAGGATAAATGTTTTCTCTCACCAAAACCTGTTTTCCCTAAAACTGTTATGAATGTGCCTGTAGCAAATGTACTCACAAGTTACCTAGTGTACACATCACCCATCACAATGTCTTCAAATGTATTCATGCCATCTCCAGAATAAACTCCAAAGTTTATCTCAAGTTTCTGAGACAAAATGCAAGCTCTTAGCTATGAAATTTAGTAAAGCTTTGAAAAATATGTTACAAACTTCCACATACAATGTTCAAGGCCCCACTCTTCATGGTTTCCAGAACCTCTCAAAATAGTAGGAGCAGCTGGAAACAAGTGTTCAGCACATGAGAAGATGACACAGTTGAGAACATTCATGTGGATCTGCTCAGCTGAGCTTTCTGGTATGTGATGTAACCCTACTTTATTTCTGATATCATGTTTTGTCTTGTTTAACTTCTGATATTAATATATTTGTATCATTTTCCTGTCTGCAGACTCTTACATATTTATGTTTCATCATCTACCCTTTGAAATACAATATTTTGCTTTGCTTAATATTTTCTATATAAAGGCAGAAATGCCACATAGACATATTTTCTAAATAAATTAGTAGCAAGCAAATATGTTAACTTTACCAATATATTAGATAAAAATTTATTTCTACTTTTTAAATAAACTTTATACATATCTTTTTTTTCATTTTTATAGTTTTATTCAGTAATCATAGCATATATAATTTTACATTGTAATTTCTTATTAATTGCAGTTAAATTTGGATGATACATCTATGTGGATTTATTGACGCATAATTACATACATTGCATAGTATTTACTTAAGAAAACTATTTGACCATTTGTGAAAAAATTTTATTATGTTTATTCATTTAATTTGCATGTATAGCTGGTGCATGCCACAGAGTGCGAACAGAAATTAGAGGACAAAATGGAAGAGTCTGTTTTCTCTTCCCATCATATAGGTCTTGGAGACTGAACTCAGATCATCGGACCTGGTAGAAAATGTTTTAGCAGCTTAGCCATCTTTCATACCTTGGTAATTTTGAAATGCATGATCTATATTGCATCAATATGTAGAACATTACTATCACTTCAGAAAAACCTGCTGTGCTCCTTCAAAGTCACATGTCACCTTCATATCAGGAAACAGCCAATCATCTCATTACTAGCAACATAGGTTGTTTATGTGTCAAAGAATGTCATATAAATTGAATATCATAATAAAGTCTTCATGTATTGGGATTCTATATAATGTCTAAAACAATCCATTCCTCTTGTAAGAGTTGCCCTCCTGCCTCTGTCTCCTTTCTTCTCTCCCACAAAATGTTTAAGAAAATTGTCCCTTCATAAATACCTAGGGTTTTCACACCATATGAGTCTCAGTACTTAAAGTTTGAAAATAAATGAGGCATTTATGTGAACCATGGTTAAGCAATATAATTATCATCTCACTCCTTAGCATGCTGTCATGATAAAGGACAGAAGGCAAAAACAATCCTTAACCTAGGGGAAAATCCATACTGTCACATTCCCAGGAAGTGTCAAAGGTTGTGCAGGGTACTGGGAGAAATACAGTCAATCTAATTACCTTGGGCAACTTTCTTAATTTTGGTGAACTTCAGAGTGTTTACTTGTGAACTGGTGGGGGGGCAGTAAATTCTAATTTATGAGGTTATAGATTAGATTAAAATGGAAAAAAATAGAAGCATGTGTCAGAATCAGAATCCCTGACATATAACACACATTGAACATAAAATAGGACCATTAATTATTGTTGTTGTCTATTATTGTTGTTGTTAGCAGTAGGAACTAGAGCAGTAATTGTAATATATGTCATACTGATCTTTGTTACTAATATTATATTTTTAGATAAATCTTAGGACTGAGGCTGTTGTAGAATTACAGGTTTCATACTCTCTGTAACACATTCACATCAGACCATTGTGATAATAACAGTAATCCTTGTGATATCTGATACTTTACTATCTGTATCTGAAATTTTCCTGTCCTCACCTGTCACCGAGGTCCCACGGCCACTTATAAAACTCTTGTGTCCTTCCTGGTCCTGTAACCGCTCAGACCCAAGTAAACACCCAGAGGCTTATATTAATTAAAACTGTTCAGCCAGTAGCTCAGGCCTACCATTGACTAGCTCCTACACTTAAACTCAGCCCATTTCTGTTAATCTATATGTTGACATGTTTTCCATGGCTTTATCTCTGTGTCATTACATGCTGCTCCCTGGACATTGGGCTGGTGTCTCCTGACTCAGCCTTCCTCTTCCCAGAATGCTCCTTGTCTTCTTACCCCTCCGATACTTCCTGCCTGGCTACTGGCCAATCGGCTTTTTTATTTATCAACCAATCAGAGCAACACATTCACAGCATACAGAACATCCCATAACAATTATAGGTAACTTATTAGGGATAACTATGTCAGGAAGCATACCCAAAATTATTATGACTAGAGACAAATTGCTTTAATGAACCAAATATACACAATATCACAATGGCTCTGTTACCCCAAATCAAGGTGGAGGGCACAGAGCTGGTGAGAAACCTAAAATTATTGAGGCAAAGATTCTTAGGTAGTTCAAATGTCACCACAGAAAAACCTAAGAGACACAATGAATTCTTTTGTGCGTTCTAAGAAAGACATGCCAGGACAATTTATTATCATTCCATCTGTGTCTACATTCTGCAGGGTGACATAAACATGAGCTGCTTTTCTGTGGCACCTTTCTCATGCATCCTTATAGCCTGGGGATTGGATCAAGCTACTTTTACTTGTAATTTGTTTCATTAGTCCAATTATTACCTCCTCCTGTCCTCCAGCTGTCTAGAAAGAGGGACTGAACCCTTTTAAACCTCTTATACCCACGTGTGTATCAATGTTCATCACTTTCCTTCAAATATAAGAAATATGCTTTGCTGACCTTCAATTTCACTGTTTCTCACTCATCTTGTATCTTCTCTAGACAATTCTCCTAAGTTCAAGTGAAAAACAGTTTTTCTTTAATCACTTCCCCCAAGAAATTCCATTTGAAAGCAAAACTTGCTCATAACCTCTATGTACCTAATATCCAAATCAGTTTTTCCACATCCATTTCTTGGCATGGCCATTAGTCACTCTACTCCAGTCATGCATTGGTTTCATGTCAAGCTAATATTACCTTTCAAACGTGATGCTCTACTATTTAACTCCAGGTCCATTTCTCTCCCAAACCTATTTCATGAGGCAGTGTGCAGAGTTATTATGACACATACTGGGAAAAAAAAGGCACAGGCATTTATTAACCCTGTCACTGGATATGATCTGATTTACTGTAATTAAGGTTAGGCTGTACTGAAAATGCATTTTTAAAATATAGGGGGTATACTTAACTTCACTATTAATTCTAAACATTCAGAGTGCCGCTGTATAGTTGCTGATGTGAATTTAGGTGTTTTAAGCTACTGTGAATATAGAACTGGAAAAGATTTATAGACAATAAAAGGAAATGTGCTCATAACTCACAACTGGCCTGTGAGACCCCGGCTCCACTTTGGAGCCACAAAGCAGTTCATTAGCCTCAACAGACAGCCTGGAATTGAAATGAAATTCTCAGCCATTGCTAATGTGATTAAGTCTCTTGATTTCATGCTTTTTATAAAAATAGATTAGCTGACCCAACTGTGGTTTCTAGACCTTTCCTCGTGCATGGGTGGGGGATAACAACAGGTCATTGGCAAGAAATAGAATAACCTTGAGGGGTTAGCAAGGGGCTGAGATTGGGGCTTATGCTTCCTTCCACAATGGAACTAACAACCCCACTGGCACATGCAAAGGAATTGTCAGAAATGACAGAATAACTATCTGGTAAACACAGGCCATGGTCATTCTCACCTAGTGAACCACCATATATGCTCCATTTTTAAATATAAGACGTGACAGCTGCCTGGAATTTAAAGAAATTGTCTTGATTAAATTTTCTACCATTCATTTCCAACATTTAAACTTGTTAAACACATGGAAAAGCAATCATTTCAGTTTTTATTTTTTATTGATTATTTTGGAGTCGCACATCACACATCCCAATTGCAAACACCTCCTAGTCTTCCCATGTCCACCCCTCCCCGTAACCCCCCTTAAAAAAATCAAGTACATTTTGTGTTGTCCATGTATTCACTGGAGCATAGTTGTATTCCTACTGGCCAGCCACCCAGGGTCATTGAAACTTTCTCTTCCTGTATCTGCTCTAGAAGTCAGCAACTATGAAAGCCATGTAGAGGGAGGGATCGAGCTAGCTGTCCCACACCGGTGCCTCCACTTGTACTACACAGCTTTGGGCCCCTAAGGAGCAGCCAGGACCAGATAGCTGTCTTTTCTTCCTTCCTTCCTTCCTTCCTTCCTTCCTTCCTTCCTTCCTTCCTTCCTTCCTTCCTTCCTTCCTTTTTCTTTCTTTCTTTCTTTCTTTCTTTCTTTCTTTCTTTCTTTCTTTCTTTCTTTCTTTCTTTCTTTCTTTCTTTCTTTCTTTCTTTCCTTCCTTCCTTCCTTCTTCCTTCCTTCCTTCCTTCCTTTCTTTCTTTTTTTGTCTCTTTCTTGATTTTTTTTTTTTTTAACATCGGGACCATAGTTTCTCCTCCCTTCTCTCCTCCTGGCACCTCGAGCTACCTCCCCTTTGCCTCCCCCCATCCACTCCTCCTCCATTTCTATTGAGAAAAGGGCAGGCCTCCCGTGGATATCAACAAAACATGGCATATCAAGTTTCAGTAAGACTAAGCACTTCCTTCACAAACATACATTAATGGAATTACATTTATCTCTTGGTGATTCTGCATCCTATAAGATTGACAGTCATCATAACATGTTTCTAGTCTTTGAGATAAATGACCCAAATACAATATGGATGTAATTGTTACATGCTCATTTTATAAAAGAAGAATGAAAATATCCCCAGCTAGCTTACTCCTTAATGATTATAGGATTAACTTATCTATTTCATTTTGATACAATTTGGAGTGTTTGCCATCTTGAGGAATTGATCCCTTTTTCTCTAGGTTGTTAAATTTATAGTGTGCAATCATTCATAGTATTCCCTTATTTTGTTTTTGAGTTGTGTTGGAATTTATGGAGATCCAACTGTGTCACTGCAGGGATTAGTGATCCATACTACATCTCTTTATTACTTTGATTTAGCAATGATCTATAAACTTTACTCATTTTTGTTTGGTTGATTGATTTGTGGTGGTAGAAGTGGATCACAGGGTGGTGTGAATGCTAGACAATACTGTAAAACTGAACCATATCCCCAGCTCTAGCCTATTTTTTTATTATTGGAAATCAAATTGATTTTCTTAAATGAAGAATTAGCTTTTTATTTAATAGATTTTAGCTGTTTTCCCCCAATTTCAATCTTATTACCTGAGGTTCTTGAATTCATTTCTTTCTTTCCTATTTGCAATAGACTTATTTTGCTACTCTTTACTATTCCATTGAAATAGGAACATAAATTAGAGTTTTCAGATCTCTGTGCCTCCTAATGTAGAGTAGGAATTTATAGGTGATGTGTCTTCCCACTCAGTATGACTTTAGTTGGAACCCATAAATTCTGCTATATAGCTTTCTGCTTTCATTCAGTCCCAAGTATTTTATTTTTTCTTTGACTTTTTCTGTGGTATGTGAAATATTTACAAGCATGTTATTTAATTTTCCTATCTGCAGAGATGTGCCTTTGCCTTTAGGCTTTTAAAGTTTTATTCCATTTTGATTTAAAAAACATTCTCTGAGGTATGCCAGTGTTTTGTTACTGATTCGAGGAGTTGAAACTGAACTTTGCACCCAAAAATCTTTTAACTTCCAGGATATTTTGTGTGTTTTGTGTACATTGAGGATGTCATCCATCTTGGTATTTCATGGACATTTGAGAAATAAGTATTCTGTTTTTTTGATAATTACTCATCTATATTATCTAATACATTCTGTAAGTTTGTCCTATTCTTCTAATCATCTGTATCCTTACTGGTTTTATGTCTAATAACTCAGTTCTGAGAAAGAGAGACAGATAAAGGTTATTATTGTAACTGCAGATTTTTTTTTTTACTCTACTCATTGGTTATATAATTTCAGGCCCTTTTATTTATTTCCAATAGTTTTTTAAATAAGTTTTTATCATGATGAACTTTAATCTATAATGATTTTCTTTTTCAAAATGTTTTAATAAAGTGAGAAAATATTTTTACTAATTCTTGACCCAACTGCTGTGGGATAATGTTTTTGTACACTGGTTTAATAAAATGCTGATTGGCCAGTAGCCAGGCAGGAATTATATGCAGGTTAAGCAGACAAGGAGAATTCTGGGAAGAGGAAGGTTGAATCAGGAGACGCCAGCCCGACGTCCAGGGAGCAGCATATAATGGAACACAGGTAAAACCATGGAAAATGTGGTGACATTTAGATGAGCAGAAATGGGCTGAGTTTAAGTGTAAGAACTAGTCAGTAAAAAACCTGAGCTAATGGTCATTCAGTTTTAATTAATATAAGCTTCTGGGTGATTATTTTATAAAAGACTGTGTGGGACTGTAGGTGAGGGATGTGTCCCAACCACGAGCCAGGTGGGACATAGAAAAACTTTCAGCTACACCCAACTTTTGGTTAAAATTTAGGTCAGTCTGACACTCAGGTGTGCATAGTGCTACAAGGCCATAGCTCACCTGCCATTGTTTGCTTCTGTAACTGCTAGACTCTCTGCTCTCCTCCCTGATCAAACACTTATATCATGGGGACACAACTGTACCTTCTTCTTATTAAAAGTTCATATCCTAGAGTCAGATGGATCTTAGAGTTCAAGGCCAGCTTGGTCACATAGAGTTTCAGGACAGCCAGGGCTACATAGAACAACCTAGTCTCAAAAGAACAACACAACACAACACAACAAACAAACAAGCAAAAATAAAGAACAAAATCAAAAGTTCATATCCTGTCATGCTTGCAAGCAGCCACCATACCTGCATGGGAAGAAAGTGTTTAATTTGTGGGGTTTGCCTTTATAAACATACTGGTTTTCAGACTCTGGGATGGCTCTTTAGATTTGCAGTCACAATAGTGTGTGCCCTGAGATGGGTCTGTGTGGCTCAATAAATACTTCAAATTTACAAATAACTCATCCCATTCTCTTTCTCTTGGGTGAGAATAGCCCAACTACAACATTAACAAGTATTAATATAACCATTCTTGTAATTTTTAATGAAAGTGGTTATGGTATTTTTATTCATTATTATTGTTATCATTGTTATTACTTATGTGTTAACTCTTACTCTCTGACCTTTATGTAAAATATTTAGACTCCTCACAATTAAATGAATTACTTATTTGTACACATCCAGTCTACATAGAAATTAAAATGGGCCAGTGTTTCTCTAGTACTTGGAAAATAGTCTTCCACTTTTTCTTATTTTTCAAATGAGAAACCTGCTGTCATTTGAAACATTGTCATCTAAAGGTAATGTGACATTTCTTCTTACTGCTATCAATATAGTAGTGGTGACATGTTTAATCATGGCTTGCTATGGCATTGACTTGGGGCTCTTATTTTATATTGGTTTCACTAACTTCTTAAATCTCTGGGTTTATGTCTTTAACCAAAAGTGGAAAATACTCTGCCATGTTTTCAAAACTTCTTCCTTCTTGCTTTTTAATACTTTCTTCCAAGGATTCCAGTGATAAGAATAGTGCCTCTTTTCTGTTCCCTTCCTGTTTCACAGGATGGACCCCTAAGGATCATCATTTTATTTATTTATTGGTACAAATTGGGTGAATACATTTGTTCTGTTCTCAGATTTGCTTATTTGTTTCTTAGTCAAGCAATTATATAGCTCATCCCACAGGTGATTATTATTATTTTGCTTTTATATTTTATTCACATATAAGTTGTATAAAACAATGGGACTAATGTGTCATTTTCTTGCAAGCAGTCAGCACACTGTCACAAATCACAATTACCTTCCATCTTGTGTCCCTTTCCTCTTTCCTATCCAGCATGTTTTCCTTTTCTTTTTTATGCCAATTGATTGTTATTTCAAAGGAAAGGCAGATGCAGAGATCTACAGCCAAGCACTAGACTGAGCTCCAGGAGTCGAAAAGAGGGATTCTGTGAGCAAGGGGCATCAAGATCCTGATGGGGAAACCTACAGAGACAACCAAACCAAACTAGTGGGAACTCATTAACTTTAGACTAACAGCTGTGGAGCCTGCATGGGACTAAACTAGGCCCTCTGCATAGCAAGACAGTTGTATAGCTTGACCAGCTTACGTAGCCCTCTAACAATGGGATCAGAATCCATCCCTGGTGCACGAGAGGGCTTTTTGGAGCCCAGTGCCTATGGTGGACACCTTACACAGCCTTGATTCAGCAGGAGGGGCTTGGACCTGCCTTAACTGAATGTACCAGGCTCTGCTGACTCCCAGCGGGAGGCCTTGCCTTGGAGGAGGTGAGAATTGGGGGAGGGGGAAGCTAGGGGGACAGGAGGAAGGAGGAGAGGGGCATCTGTGCTTGGTATGTAAAATGAACAGAAATTTCTTAATAATAAAAAAAGAAAAAAAACTTCATCCCATTACTCATCATCATTCATTTAGAAATCAAATTTTCATTTTTATCACTTTCAATGATTCTCATAATAGAGTTTTCTCTTTCCCAATAATTTCTCTGTTTTATTGGCCTAATAACAATTTAAATGTAGGGCTGAAGAGATGGCTCAGAGATTAGGAGCACTTACTGGCTTTCAAAGGACTTGGGTTTAATTCCTAACACTCACATGGCAGATCAAAATCACTAACTCCAGTCCAGAGAGACCTGATCCACTTTTCTGATCCCCACCACAAGCACCAGTCATGCACATGACACACATATATCCAGACAGGCAAAACACTCATACATACATATGAAAAATAAATAAATTCAAAATACTTTTAATGTATATTGAGTCATCTTGTGATAATTACTTAATGATACTTTTTACATGATTCAAAACATCATTGTCATCATGAATCAACTATCTTTTCTCATTTATGATTTTATTGATTCCTTAAAATTATGTGTGTCTATATGTGTAGTATGTCAATGTGTGTTTGTGCATGTGTGTGCATGTGCAGTGTGTGTGTGGAGAGGCATGCATACTGGGGTCATAGGACAATTTTTAGGAGAGTTGATTCTACCATTTCATGGGTTTTGAGAATCAAATTTGGGTCCCCAGATGTACTGGCTGGTTTCGTGTGTCAACTTGACACAAGCCAGAGTCATTAAAGAGGGAGGAGCCTCAGTTGTTGAAATGCCTCCATGAGGTACAGCTATAGGGAATTTTCTCAATTAATGATCGAAGGGGGAGGGCTGAGCCATTATGGGTGGTGCCATCCCTGGCTGCTGGTCCTGGGTACTATAAGAAAGCAAGGTGGAGCAAGCCAAGAGAAGTAAGCCAGTAAGCAGCCACCCTCAATGGCCTCTTGCATTGGCTACTGTTTCCAGTTTCCAGCCTTGCGTGAGTTCTGGTTTGACTTCCACCAATGGATAGACTATGATATGGACATGTAATTCAAATAAACCATTTCATCTCTATCTTTTTTGGTAATTGTGTTTTGTCCTAGCAATAGAAACCCTAACCAGGAATATGAAGCAAATATCTTTACCCACTGAGGCATCTCATGGCCTGATTTTTAGTATTTTACTGATACTTGTTATAGTTTATTTTCAGTCCTAGACATTTGATATGTAATGCTGGAAGACACTCAGTCTTTTTCAAAGACATGAAGCAAACCCACCTACCTATAGCACACTGGTCCTGGCCTACTTATGTGGTCTGTTTTGTATGACAGTCTGATTTCTAAAATCTATGGGATGTGAGTTGAATTGTCTCATCCCACTGATAAGTGCTTAGTGGTCCCTTCTGCTACTACTTGAGAGGCATGAAAACTTTCCAAATTGGTCCAGCTTGTACCTTTTCATGAGAGAGTAATGTCAAGACCAGACAATTTCAAGCATGTATCTTGACACTTTCTCAGTAGGTATTGGTTCTGCCTGCTGCCATTGTCAGGGTAGATGAAGGAACATATGACCCACAGAGACAAAGAACCTAATTGCTATTTGTGGCAGATCTCATTTTACCTCTTCCCTTCCACTGGCCACATAGATCTTTGTTTATAGGAAAAGAACTCAAGAAGAGGGTTTAAAAAGAGTATTTCTGGCAGTGGTTTCTTATTGTAGCAAGATCCTAATTTAATCTCCATATACCAAGCCACATTGTATTTTTAAGTCAAAAGGGTGAATTGTCTACGAATCTGAGAATAATAACCAGTAATATGTTTCTTGAAATGTTTAGATGTTTTGACAGAGTAAATAGACAGTATTAATAAAATATTTATGGAGTACTCCAATTTATAACTGACCACATATTTTGGCATATATAACTATACACACAGTGACCATTCAATGTCCAATACACCTGAGGTGCTCTGGGGTATCAAATAATTCTTCTGTACTTAAAGTTATTAAGTTCACACAATTCTTGTTGG
Organism: Peromyscus leucopus; assembly: GCF_004664715.2. Taxonomy (NCBI): domain Eukaryota; kingdom Metazoa; phylum Chordata; class Mammalia; order Rodentia; family Cricetidae; genus Peromyscus; species Peromyscus leucopus. The sequence goes on from NC_051069.1 coordinate 64,206,181, forward strand.
GCTGATAAAACATGTATTCAAGTTTTAACTGTTTTTTTTTTTTAGAGTAAACTAAAACCTATGCTTTAAAAATGCCTGCTGCCATTGATATGTCATACATTATGCACACATATATTTATACATATACACATACATATACATACATATATATATAAACTTGAGATTGGCAAACTTCTCAGTTTCCTGAAATTTAACATAGGCAAATCAGTTATAGAGCATACCTATACCAAAACACATTGATCAGGAAGAAGCAGTATTACAGACAGCTCAGTAACAATAGATGAACCACCAAAGCACAGCCTGCCACTTGTCTTTACTACTACAGTTGCACAGTTTCAGGTGTATCATAGTGATTTAACACTGCTGGGATTCAGAGAGCTCACACAGCTGAATGACAATTCATCAGTTTTATAGAATTCCAAACATAGCAGTAGGGACACCCCATGCTTTAGGATGAAAGCCAGTGCTATGTCTTGTACAAAGTAATTTCCAGTAAATTTAGGAAAGATTCGTCTTTTTCTTTGGGAATTTCCATTTTGCTATAAAATGAGAGTTTCTAAAAATTATGTGGCAGGTAGTAATTATTCTCAATATAAAAGCAGAAAATATTTTCTCTTCACATTAGAAGAAAAAGCACCATCTCTATCTACAATTGCAACTTGAAATTTAAAGCAGGGAAGTTAAGTCTTAAAATGATGTATGAATTTCTTAATATTTTGTTAACTTTCTGGTGACAAAGTGCTGCTCTCAAGTTGGTAAAACTGAAGAAGTATTGACATCACTACTTCTTCATGTATAGATGCCATTTAAAATATTGCTGAAGCCGGGCGGTGGTGGCGCACGCCTTTAATTCCAGCACTCAGGAGGCAGAGGCAGGCAGATCTCTGTGAGTTCGAGGCCAGCCTGGACTACCAAGTGAGTCCCAGCAAAGCTACACAGAGAAACCCTGTCTCAAAAAACAACAAAAAAAAATATTGCTGAAATTTTTTTCAAGTAAACATTGGCAGCATACCTTTGTGAGATACTCATCACATATTACAGAATACACAGATGATGGAGAATATTATACATATTGTAACTTCTATTGCCATGAAAATGTGTCAAATGAGGCATTTAGTGTGCCTCATATTGAATGCATTTCCCCCTTGTAATACTCATGGATGTTTCCAAAATGACATGTCATCATATTAATAGGCAGACTATCTAGTCATGGTAGAGATAAGGAATTTCATGACAGAGAAAACAATTCAATACTTTCTAAGAATTAATTTTTCTTTCTAGGTATTAATCAAACTCTAAACAATCATGTCCACTGTTAATTCATTTGTTAAATGGCTACTTGGTATATACTTTATACTAAATGTTCTTCTAGGTGAATAACAAAGATAACATCTTTTTCTTAAGAAAAAATTGTAAGTTTTCTAAAGAGGAAAAGAGATATTAAATAGGCAATAAGGGAGTAGCTAGTGAGAAATGCTAACACAAAAGAAGAATTACTTCTGGGGAGATGGCTCAGTCTGTAAAATACCAATCATGCAAGCATTCAGCAAAATGAGAACCTAGTGCAGATCCCAAGACACACTTAAAAACCTAGATATGGTGGTACACATCTTTATCACCAGTCTTGGGAGAGGGGTGGAGATATGAGCATCCTGGAGTTGATTGGCCAGATTAGACAAACTCATAAGACTCAGGTTCAGTGAGAAAAGTTGTCTCAAAAATTAAAGGTGCAGAGCAACTGAAGAAGGCACCAACCACCACCCTCAAGCTTCAACACACATATGTACAAATGTGCACAGAACATATATACATGATACCATAAAGACATGCATATACTAAATTAAAACACTTCGTACAACAGACTAGGAAAATGAAGTTTTGAGAATGTTAGAAAAATGGTGTCTTGAAGTAGTGTTATCCTCTGCTTTAAAGTTCAATACAACACTTACACTCCTCCCACTACAGTTATCCCTGCGTGTAGAAGGAAACAGTGAAAACACATGGCTTATTATTGAAGGAATCAAATGCAAGTCAAATAAAGTTCTTAGATGTTGCCTACATGACTTTTCCATTCACGAATTTCTATTTTAAAATTTTATTTATTTATATTTTTTGTGTATGGGTGTTTTGTTTGCATCTATCATGTGCATAGTACTCGTGGAGTTTGGAAGAGGTCATCAGGTCATTTTGAACTGAAGTGACAGATGGTTATGCGTTGCCATGAGGGTCCTGGGAACTAAACTTGGGTCATCTGTAAGATCAACAAGTGATCTTTACCACTGAGCCTTTTCTTCAGCCCCATGAGTTTCTTTTTAAAGACATTTTTGTTAATAATTGTTAAATATGCATACATTTATGTAAGGTAGACTTTTACTTTTTTGTTTAAAAAGGTTTTCCTTAAAATAACTTTTTAATACTATTATTAAATGAGAAAGAAAAATATTATTCATATATCACACAGCCTTTCTCTCAAATTTTTCCAGTGATGTACAGTGTCTGAAATGATCAGCATAAAGAATCCTTTAAACAGGAGTGACAATGAATATAATAACATCATATGAGGTGGTGTCATCTACACAAATATATCAGATGTTGAATAATTTGCTGATAAACTACAATTAACTAATTTTAGTAAATGACTAATCAATAAGGCACCCTTTGGATGTATTTTTTTTGCCTTAATAGAAGTAATGAGGGACCCTTCTTTTGGTCCTTTCACTGAAGAATGAGCTAAAAATGGTATCAATTTTGATGCTGTGACACGCTAGTTGCCCTGTCCACTAATCACTAAGTAAGTTGAGCTTTATAAAATAATTTTGCTAATAATGCGAGTATACTTTCCTTTTCAATTTTAGAATACAATTTCATCTAAAATCTCCTTTGAATCCTGCTTTGTCAAAGTAACTCTACTTTCATTCCAACAAACTACCTTGAATTAAACTTATTCTAGGAGTTAGTAATGCTTTTTCTCTTAAAAAATGCTTATATGACAAAAGAAAATGAATAGTATTGTGTTAAATACTTTATAGTTTTATTTATTCAATAGTAACTTCCAGTGACGTCAAAGAAAATCAGTTCACTTTTAATTGCATATCAAATATGACAAAGCAGGATAAATAATGGTGAGTTATATTTCAAATACCTACTTGAAGGGGAAATTAACACCAAGATGTTATGGTCTTTAGCATCTCTCTTGACATTTTATTCTCTCTGATTTCAAATATAAAACTGGTTTATAACTATGTCTATGGACCAACTTTTAAAAAAAGTATGCTGAATTTGATTGGTATTATGCATAGGATAATATACTTATATTATGCTTGAAAAATAGCATTCATTCATTCTCCATCCTTTAAAATACTTAATTTTTGAGAATTCTATGCATGAGTACTATGTTTACATCATTTCTACCTCTTCCTCTCCAGTTCCTCCTATTCCCCCTCTCTCAAATGTATGACTTCTTCTATAATTATTATTGTTAATATACACATGTAACCTAATGAGTCCAGTTAATGTTTCTACAATGTGCAAGTATTCAAGGCTGACAGCTTAGGATTGGAAAACCTATCATGAGGCTTGTTTCTTGGGAAGTGCATTCTCCCTTCCTCAGCAGCTGTGGACTGCATGTTACCCTACATCTATGGATGATACTTTCTGAAATTTTCTCTACCCACATTACCTTATTAACTGGTACAGTCATTTTCAGTTCTTGTTTAGGTAATCATGGCATTGAGATTTTATTAGTATGGCTCCCCTGTCATGTTAGAAGACACTATTGTCCTGGCTATTTTTATGTCAATTTGACACAAGCTATAGTCATCTGAAAGGAGAGAACACCAATTGAGATAGTAAGATTGAGCTGCAATTAGGGCCTGTAGAACATTTACCTAACTTGTGATTGATATAAAAGGGGCCAGATCACTGTGGGTAGTACCATAATGTGCTAGTGGTCCCGGGTTCTATAAGAAAGCAAGATGAGCAAGCCATGAGGAGCAAGTCAGTAAACAATATTCCTCCATGGACTTTGCATCCAGGATTCTGCCCTGTTTGTGTTCCTGTCTTGGCTTCCCTCGGCAGGCTGTAATTTAAGATAGGTTAGCCAAATAAATACTCAAATTGCTTTTGGTCATGGTGTGTCATCACTGCATTAATAAAACTAACTGAGATGGAAAATGGTACCAGGAGGAAGGTATTGTTTTGATAAACCTAAACGTGTTTTGGGGTGGACTGTGGAAGATTTTTTTTGAAATTTTGGATAGAAAATCAATTGAGTTTGAAAAGCTTGGTGAGTTGTTGTGATAACTTGGAAGATTAGTGGATAATACTGAGAGCACTGCAGATGATGGAGCTTGGAAGGACGTTTCAGAAGGAAGAAAATACTCTATTGGGACCATTTTATATTGTGTACTAAGAAAATGTTATTCTGGTCAGTTGGGACTGTAGAATCAGTTAAGAATTAACAAGAGACAAGCACCACTGAAGTAAAACTTTTGCTTTACTAGAAAATTTATCCTGGTTAGCAGGAGTTAAGAAATTATCAGTGATTAAGAAGAGATCAGCATAAATGAAATGATATTTTGGAAGTGTTTCCTTAGGGTTAACACAAAGAAGCTGTGTTCTAGAGGTGACCAAAGTTGTACTTTGTGATGGCTGAATTTAGTATTGTAAGAGTCATGCAGATTATACTGGTTTTGAAGGCATGGAAGAGTCATAGAGAACAACTTAGGCTTGGCAATGTGTGACAGGAATGGAGTTCCTGAAGAGAACCCAGAAGAGACCATTGGTAAAGTGCAGCCCATTTGCAGCAGACCACAGCATTTTGTAGATGCCACTACCATAGATTGACTGCTAAGGGCAGCAGCAGCAAAGGAGTCGAGCCAGCCTGAGCCTAGCACAGTCTGTGTGGTTTGCAGCAAGTGCAGCCAGAGAAGGGATCTTAGCCCCATCAGAGCCCACGGATTCTGATTCCAGACAATGAACACTAAGCTGTTTATACTGTTGAAGTTTAGTTTTACTTTGATTAGATTGTGAATGTGGCTAGATTCTTCCCTCTTGGGATGAGAAAGTATTTAAGTTATTTTGAATTTACAGTGGCCCATAGTTGAGAGACTTCAAACTTTTAAAGAGGCTTTGGATTTCTAGAGACATTTTGAATATTACAATAAGACTTTGAACTTTTATGAGTTTGAATTTTGAAAAAGATGATGGGACTTTTAAAAGTTGGAATTTTTTATATTGTGGTGTTAATGTGTGATCTTGGGGATTAATAAGAAAGGAAATGTTATGGTTTAGCAGTAATATGTTTGTGTGTCAAGTTGACAAGGGATCAATTGTGCTGGCTAGTTTTATGTCACCTTAAAATAAATTTTAGTCATCTATAAGGAGAAAACATCAATTGAGAAAAAATGCTCTATAAAATCAGGTGGCAGTCAAGCCTGAAGATCATTTTCCATATTAGTGATTGATGTGGGAGTACCCAACTCATTATGAATGATATCACACTGACCTGTTAGTCCTGGGTTCTATAGCAAAGCTTCCTAAACAAAGTATAAAGTACAAGCTAGTCAGCAGCATTTTTCTATGGCCTCTGTATCAGCTCAAGCCTCCAAGTTTAATGGGATAGTATTGCTAGCAATCTATGAAGTCTGCTTAATAATCAAATGAATTTATTTAAGGATTAACCCACAAGACAGAATATAAAAATTTGTCACAAGATCCTGGAAGGATGAGACATGGTTCAATGCTATTCTCTGGCGAGCTCTGCCCTGGTCCATCCCAGCATCCAAAACCATGAGGTATCAAAGAGAGAGCAGAGTACATGCATTCCAGGTCTTAAAGGTCCCCCAAGCAGCTACACCTCAGGGGCATGTACCTCAAGGTCCTAGGCAGGTATAACAGTTACATGCCATCTCACTGGAGGTGTCCATCGGGGCATGACTCAAACATCCACCCACTACATCTCCCCTTTTGTCTAAATAGGAAAGTTCTAACCTAACACAAAATTATATACAATGGGAATGATTATTAAATATTGTCCAGGAGAAATAATGGATAATGACCTAAGCAAAATGGAAATACAACCAACAAAAAACAACATGAAACAGGAGACACATAATAATATCCAGAGATGTCCAGAGCATAGGTAAATGGTGTGTTAGGGAGATAATTTCAAAAGCTGTCCTTTCCTGAAGAATCTGAATCTAGTACATAATATGTTCTAGCAAAGATACAAAAAGATTGTAACTATAATTATCAGTCTTCAACTCCATCAAAGACTTGAGAAGGAGTATAATAATACCTGAGAAAACTAGAAAATGCATACAGGCAATTTTCAAGTCTTTCAAGAATAGACAGAGACAGCTGGCAGCCTGGACAGTCACCTAAAGTTTCTCAGCACTGTTGGGGTATCCAATTTGGCTACAGGCGTAGAATATCTGAAAGACCATTTTAAGAAGCAGGAATTTTGAAAGACAATCTTACTCTGTTTTGGAAGAGTTCAGTAGTTGCTTTCCCTTGTGTCCTGCTCATCCAGAAAGTACAGCATTCATGCTGTCAGCAATTAAGGGCAGTTCTTTGCCCAGCAAGCCATTATGCACCAGGAAGAAGACAAACTTCTAAACAGAGTGTGTTAGAAGCCCAACATTCTCTCTGGATCAGATCAGTGCTGTGAGGAGAAATCATGTCTCATGTGAACAGAATTCTAAGTTAGTTAAATTCCATATTCTCTAGGTGTATGAAGTGTTTAAAGACTACCTGTCTATCTGACCTATGTATCTTTAAATCTGGACAACCTAACTAACAACTATGGAGATGACAAGCATGGGTGACTATAAATCTCTAAGTCTTATCTACCTAAAAAACCTAAGTACTAAGGCTTTACATAAACAGGGTAAACAGTCTGCAAACAAATATACAATAAAAGGACAATGACCTCAAAATTGTGACAATATACAAAATAGCTAAAGCAGAGGTAGGAATGTATAGTGCAATATGCAATATGACAATAATCCTAAATATGTATCAATGTACAAAATATCCTAAACAGAGGTAGAGCATATATACAGTATGACAAATATGATTTTACACTTATATAAATATAGAAGTTATTTCAAACAGGACTAGAAATACCTGTACAATACAGCAAATATAGTTTTGTATTTGTCTCAATGTATAAATGATCTTAAATAGGAAAATAAAAATAGTTTACATTTTTATTAATATACAAGAATCCATAACCCTGCAAATTATCTATTGCTGATATTTTGCTAAATTAATTTACTAGTAAATACAATATTCTACCTTAATATCCTATACTATCCATTCTCCTTTTTTTTCTTTTCTTAAGGGGAATACCAAGTCCAATGTTTTCTTCCACTCCCAATCCTACAACCATTATCCATAACCCTGAGAAACATAAAACCTTTGGGAGATGGGGCATCATATTCTTAGAATTGTTTCCTGCTGTTTAGTGGGCGACAGGATCTCTGTGGGGTCCTGTAAGAAAGCTCAGATAGTTAGGTTTCAATAGGCTAGATGTAGATTCTGCAGCCAGTCTCAGAGTATTGAGTAAAGTTTTCTGAGATTTTGGCTAGAAGTGTAGTATGATGGACCATTTCATGGAACTGTCCTGGAGTTTTCAGTCCAAAGTTGGTCATTGAGTAATGTTCATGGGTACCATTGCATAATTCTGGACTGGGTAAAATCATTGTTGTGAGGCCTCTTCTTCCTTCTGGAAACTTCAGATTGCTGTTGTAAAGACTTATTTTTTATTTTGGAAAACTTGAATATTTTTAATATTGAAATGGAAAGTTTGGATTTATTCTGGATAGAGAAAGGATCTTCCAAAAGCAAGGGTAAGCATGGAAAGAAATAGAATCTCAATGACAATGGTCCATTTTATATTGGTTTTCTTCTGTCCCACACTAAGCAGCTCTTTTGATATGAGACAGAATCTTTTAATTTTTTCTTTTAGCCACATACTTGGGTTTAGAGAAGGAGAAAGTCACATTCCAACTCTAAAGCCAGTTTGATTTATAATTGAATGAGAACCACAACTTTTCTAGAGTTAAAGAAACATAGATGTTAGGCAGTAAGATATTTCTCTGTGTATATTGGTACCAATAGGTTCTTTCCTTCTGCTGTAGATGTCTGAGTATCTAAGGTCTTATGATTTCTGGAAGATGGGTGTTTCTATCATCCTATAAAGACAGAAAACAGAACCCTGCCCCAACCCTTGTTTGTTAAGGTTTTTTTACAACTTGTAGAGATGTTACATTGGTGGATGAGCTATTACTTCTCCTCATTAAGGGGTTTCTCCTGTTCAAATCAAATTTTTATTAACTTTGTGGGTATCCATAGCTTTTCTTCTCCTGCAGAAACAAAAGCAAAACTTCTTACCCAGTGTAGGATGTATCTTGGTTTCCACTCCATGATTAACACATCTTTGAAGTAAACTGGTTGGTTTAGCTCAGTTTTTCTGTTGTCCAATGTCTCTCCATAGCTACTGGCCCTTTCTCATCAGCATTGGGAAAATTAAAGGTTAAAAGCATTATTCAATCTATTTCTAGGGGTCATTGTTACCTCTTTCTGTTTATTTAATATATCCTTTAAAGTTTGATTAGATATTTCTATGCTTGGCCTGTAGGACTGTGTGGTATGCCTGTGTTTGCTTTATATTGTACTACGCTAAAAAACAAAAACCAAAAAAACTGTCTCATTTTATTATTTGAGACATATATGCTGGGGCATTGCCAGTCTTAATTTGCACAGGTATTCCCATGATGGCCATAACTTCTAATAGGTGTGTAATCACAGAATAAGCCTTTTCAGAACTCATAGGTGTTGGCCATTGAAATTCTGAATAGATGTCAATGGAATGGTATACATATTTTAATCTTCCAAATTCTGCAAAATGAAATGGGGGACAGATAATGGGATTATATCACTAACAATCCACGAAGTCTGTTTAATGATCAAAGGAATTTATTTGGGGGTTAACTCACAAGACAGAATATAAAAATTTGTTACAGGATTCTGAAGGGTGAGGCACGGTTCAAGGCTGTCTCTGGCAAGCTCTTGCCTGGTCTGTTCCAGCATCCAAAACCATTAGGTATTGAAGAAAGCTATGTACATGCATTCCACATCTTCAGGGTCCCAGAGTGACCACATCCTAAGGACATGTACCTCAAGGTCCTAGGCAGGTATAACAGCTACCTGCTACCTCACTAGGGGCAGTGCTTCAGGGCATGGTACAAAAAGCCATCCACTGCACAATTTACTCACCAGTTTTAATTACTGCTTTAGCTCCCCTCAGTGGACTGTAATTCAGGATATGTAAGCCAAAATAAACCCTTTCTTCCCCCAAGTTGCTTTTGATCATGGTGCTTCATCAGAGACAATAACCCTAAGACAACTGTCTAGAAACAGGAATTCTGGTCTTCTGGCTCTTATAGTCTTTCTGCCTCCTAGACTGCGATATTATTGGTTGTATTGTATTGTATTGTATTGTATTGTATTGTATTGTATTGTATTGTATTGTAGATGTATCAATTTGTTCTAGGAGCAGTTGTCATTTGCATTTTAACCAACAACACTGGATGACTTATGGCAGCTTCTACATAGATTACCTGAGTCTAATCATAGCAATATTATATGTAACTACAGTGCTTTTCTGCAATGCATAAAAATACAAGCCACTAATTCAACTTCTCTGCCTTGATAAACTGATGTTGTGACCCTAAGATGATAAAAAATGCTGACATCTACTATATTTAATCAATATTACATTGACTAGGACATTTAGGCAAACTGAATAAAAATACTTCTTTTTAATTAAAGATTCAAATAATGTCAATATCAGCAGGGTGGTAGAATTGGACATTTTGTGGTCTGTTACCTCACAGGGACACTTAACTAAGTAAGCCTTCATAAATACTAAGGGTATTAGGTTTAGAACAAGAATAAAAATGAGATTGGTGTTTGTCTAACATTCACGAAGCTCTGGGGTCAGGTCACAGCACCAGGTATATCAGGCATGGTGACACTTGACTGTTGCTTGACACCGGGAAGCACATGTGGGAAGACAAACCCCTGATTATATCCACTTTGATAACTCTGGCTCCAAGATTTCCCTTTGTGCCAAGTTAATTCTAGTAGCTCAAGGATAAATAGATTTTTGTGCTAGAAAATAAAATGAAAGAAAGTACAATGAATTATTTTAAAATTATAAAGAATTACATTCATAACAGAATGATCCAAGAGAAGCAATAATCTTTGAATTCCAATACACACTATTTGAATATATAGTTAAAGAATAAATAAATTAAAATTGTGCACGAAGGAATGAAAACAGCTTATACAATTAATTGGACATCAAACTCATGAAGAAGAAAAGAGGACAGAGGTGGAAAATGCTTGAAAACACTGCAAATTCTTTGAAAATTATAAATTCCTATTTGGGGGGAGGGTGCATCAAAAGTGTCCATTGAATTGATTAAGTACCAGTAAACCAAATTACATTAAAATTAGCTGTCAAAAGCCAAGAACAATAAGAAAATACACTGCCTTCAGAAGAAAATAAATAGCATATGAGAGTATATTGCCTTCAGAACAAATAAATAGCATATGAGATGTTCAGTATGGCTAGATGTCCTTAGCATGGACTTTGCAAGCCACAAATGGATGGAATGATAAATTCAAAAGAATAATGAGAAGCAGTCACCACTAAAAACACTAAGGAGAGCAAAACTGAGAGCTTCTGAAGTGAAAGGCACATGAATATTTTTGATATGAGCAGAACGAGATCATCACCACAGGACCTATCACAAAAGAAATGCTACATTTAGTCAAAAAAAGAGGATATAATTAGTAACATGAGAATACATGAAATTATAATGTTGGCTGCAGAGATTGTGAAGGCCTCTTGATCGTCTTCCACAGAACTGGAGTTAGGCCCCTATCACCCTCCTTGTATGCTTCAGAGGGGTCTGACACCTTCTTCTGAACACATAGGTACCGAACACAGGTAGCACATATACACAGAGAAACACAGACATGCACACATCTATGAAGATAAGAATAAATCTTTCTTTACTAAAAAAAATGAAAGTATAACATTACACATGGAAATGAAGTATATATTAAAATAAGAAAACTCTATTAATATTCTAAGTATGTTATAAATGACATCTTTACTGTGAACAAAAAATATTAAAAATAATAGGGTAATTTGTTAAGGGATATGCAACACAAGTTGAAATAAATTATTTTAAAATTTTAAAATAAAGAATGGAATAAGGCGATGTTTAATAATTATTTTGATATTATTGAGTTAGAATACAGTGTAACTGCAAGAACTTTTAGGATGCCTCTTGGTAACCATGAACCAAAAACTATAATAGACAAATCAAAAATCATGGAATTGAATGAGACTGCTAAACAAAACCACTTAATATATAAAAAAGTAAAGAGATGGGGAGAGGACTCCAGAGCATCCAGGCCAAGTCTTTTCCTCCAGCAGTTATTTGAAATAAAACAGTAGATATGTCTGAAACATACTGAAAGAAGCCATGAATTTGAAAGAGAGTAAGGAGGGATGTATGGGAGGATTTAGAGAAATGAAAGCGATGAGGAAGCCATGTAATTTTAATCTCAAACAATAAAAGGAATCCTTAAAATACATATTATGAAGATAAACACCTACTATATACATGCAGTTACCTTAGAATGGATATTTCTGTATTATCTTCTTGATTAATTTTAAATGTATAAAAAGTAATAATCTACCTCAGAAAAGTTATAAAACTTCAAAAGATATCATATTGTATAAAAATAGTAGAAAAGATTGAAATAAATTCAAAGAATATAAAAGTCTTATGCTGTATTAAAAATTAGCTTAAATTATTTTGCTAATTACAGTTTCAGCAAGAGATAGAACTTTAGAATACTTTAATATAACTGAATACCTAAAACACCAAGTTAAAGTAATACCTCCTTAGAGAAGGTAATCAAGTGACTATGTCAGGAAAACGAGCACAACAAATTTCAGTGAATATACTGGCAGCAGGATTTCCAAAAGAATAAGGACAAGTAAATTATGAAAATCAGTAAGTGCCTTAGGGATAATAAAACCATATATACAAATTCCTAATGCTTTTATTTTAGAGTGAATATGCATTGGAAAAGTGAAAGTCTATGCGACATAATGCTTCCTCTTTGTAAAATTCATTGTTAGATCTTAAAATTCTAAGTGAATTTTACTAACAAAAAATGAATTTTTTTCCACACACATAGGATAACACATAAATGAAAAAAATTACAATTACAATCTTATCAACTAAACTCCAGATAGATCATTCTGAACTTTTACCTAAATAGAAAGAACAGAAATACTACCAATTCAAAGCCTCATCATACAAAGTTTCTAATCCCTAACTACCCCATGCCCCAAGCTAATGGCTGATTTGTTCACTCAGGATGAAATGGACAGAAAATTAATAGTTGAAGCCTGGCGGTGGTGGCACATGCCCTTAATCCCAACACTCAGGAGTCAGAGTCAGGCGGATCTCTGTGAGTTCAAGGCCAGCCTGGGCTACCAAGTGAGTTCCAGGAAAGGCACAAAGCACAGAGAGAAACCCTGTCTCGAAAAAAAAAAAGAAAAGCTGTAAGATATGAAGACTTGTTATATTGACAAATTGTTTGATAGAATTGATACAGTTAAAAGCAATGAATACATTTTTAGACCTTTTAAATTTTTTGATATTGTTATATACTTATATCATTTCTTCACTCCTCCCTCTAAACCTTTCCATATACACCTCCTGGTTCTCTTTGAAATTAATGTACTCTTTTTCATTAATTCTTGGTACATACTTATATCTGTGTGTGTATACAGATATATTTCTAAATATAACATGCTCAGTCTTTATATGTTACTTGTGTGTATATTTTCAGGGCTAACCATTTAGTACTCAAGGATAACCACTTGGTGTGCTCTTCCCTGAGGAAGACTATTTCTTCATCTCTTAACATTCCTTAGTTACCTGTAGTTCTTTTTGTAAGGTTGAGGCTTTATGATCTTTCCTGAGTACACTTTGGTATGTCTATTGATGCTGTCCTTGCTTAGTGCATGTTTTGGCAGTCATGTTAATGAGACTTTATGTTGTAGCTTCTTACATTACTAGGAAACATAGCCAAACAGCTAACTCCCTGCACAAACTTTCTATCATCTCTTTCACAAGGTTCCCTGAGCCTCAGGTACTGGCATTGTTTTGTTTATGTATCTACAAGAAAAATAAATTATATTTTAAGATTTTATTTAATTCTGTTGTAATGTGAATGAGTGTTTGCCTTCATGTATATATGTGCACCATGCATGTGCAAAACCCACAGAATCCAGAAGAGGGTATCAAATGCCCTGGAACTAGAGTTATAGGTGGCTGTGAACTGCTACACAAGTGCTTGGAATGAGACCTGGGTCCACCGCAAGAGCAGCAAGTGTTCTTACCCACTGAACCATTGTTCCAGCTCCATGAATGTATTTTTAATTGTAAAAATTCATCTCAATAACCATTTTTTCTATATAATAGTGCGCAAACTGGACTGTTTTAATTTAAGTTATTATAGATGTACTCCATTGTCTTGAAACCCAATGAAAATTTTTCCATCCATTGAAAATTAACAATTGTTCCAAACTATAGCAAACAGTCTGGGATTGATATAATAGCTCAGTCAGTATGATACCTGCAAACATAATCTTCTGAATTCTATTCTCAAAAGTATATAAAAAGTCATGTAAAATAAAAGTCTGTCATACTTATGTAAGTTTGCAATTTCCAGAGCTCAGAAGGTAGAGACAGGAGATGTTGGTCAGTGAAAGACCCTGTGTACAAAGTCAGGCAGATGAATTCTGCGTTCAAGCTTTTTATTTGTCTTCTATATGTACTGCACACACACACACACACACACACACACACACACACACACACATACACACACACACACACACCTGGTTTCTTAAATGCTAGAATTAATGTGCAAAATTAACATAAATTAGATTTAAAATTAATATGTAAAAGCCTTGATGGCATCCAGTATTTACCAAAGGGAAGACAAGGACATGTGATGTGACCCTGTGTTTTTATAAGCAATTGTTACTCTGATTGAAACTAAGTCAGTTGCCTCTGTGCCAGGCTACCTTCCTCTTGCTGGTCACATGGTTCACACACAGCAATGGATATGAGTTCAGTTTCTGTTTGGCCAATCACTACCTACAGACACTTGGACATGAGACAGCTAATAATTATATTTCTCATGCACACAAAAGCATTCAATAAAAAAGCATAAGAGGAGCTACATTATTTTTCAAACTCCCCTCTTAAGCATTCCTGGTGTTAAATCGCACAGATATTAGTTTTGACAAAGGATATTATATATTAATGGAATATTAGTCGCCTGAGTTAGCATAATAAAAAAAATTAACCAAGTGGATGACTTTATTTTTTTCCAGAAATTTATTTCCTCAGGTCCTGTGGGGTGTTCTGTATGGCAAATGTGTTACTCTGATTGGTCAATAAATAAAACACCGATTGGCCAGTGGCTAGGCAGGAAGTATAGGCGGGACTAACAGAGAGGAGAAAAGAAAGAACAGGAAGGCAGATGGAGTCACTGCCAGCTGCCGCCAGGACAAGCAGCATGTGAAGATGCTGGTAAGCCATGAGCTGTTTGTCAGGGTATAAATTTGTGGAAATGGATTAATTTAAACTATAAGAACAGTTAGTAAGAGGCCTGCCATGGCCATACAGTTTGTAAGCAATATAAGTCTCTGTGTTTACTTGGTTGAGTCTGAGCAGCTGTGGGACTGGCAAGAAAACGATAGCTACAAATGATGCCCAACGTGGGGCAAGAGTTTCCACCTAAACCTGAGAAAAGATTCTCAAAGGAGCTAAAAACAGCTTCCTAATTGTCTCTCTCAAATGAGTGGCAGCTGCTGGTTTGAGCTACTTGTGGGTTCCTGGCTTGTGCACTCGACCTGCAGTATGGAGGGAATGAAGCCTCTGCAAGTGGCACATTAAGCTACGTGGTAGATTTAGCCTTTGCTAGTATAAAACAAAAAAGAGGTTTCTGGGCTACACGCTGCTTAGATAAAAGCATAGACCCACGATAGCTCCCAGAGCTGGCGGTAAATGTACCACCGCCATGTTGGGAAGCTGAGGTGGGCAGAGCCAGCAGCCATAGCACCATTTCAGTCTTACAAATGCTTCTGTTTAAAGCAATAGTTTCACAAAAAAAAAAAAAAAAAAAAAAAAAAACAGATTCAGATGTAATAGTTTACAATATGTGTAAAATATATGTAGGCTTGAAAGAGACAAAAAAGGTGATATATACAGTTATATAAACAAATACATAGTTTTAAAAAAGTCTTTAAAGAGACAATAAAATTAATATAAAAATAAGCCATGTAAAGATGAATATTACACAGAGAATCTGGATTGTGTTGTTTTGGGGATTTTTAACTGCAAAAAAACATTTGATCATAAAAGATGTTGAGTTAAACCAATATGTATATTTTAAAGATACCTTGACTTCAAAATTTGGATGTAAGGATGTGTTGCTTTGGAAAGGAGACTCTGCTTTTGTTTCCACAGTAAGCCAGAGACTATGAATTTGTTCCAGATTAAGTTGCATCAGGTTTGACCAGCCAAGACCCCTGAAAGTTCTCCGATGACACCAAGGCCCAGATGATCCAACATCCAGAATGATTTCAAGGCAACTGGCTCAGACAATACAGCCTCATGGACTATTCCATAATCCTAAAATTTTCTTTGTGTCCCCATAAGATACAGTGCCCCCCTCCAGCAGGAAGCAGTAAGAGAAGCTATGCCCAAATTCCCAAGTTATATGTAATTTTAGTTTGTTAAGGTTAAAACATTCCTTTTTGAAAAAAAAAGGGGGGGGAGTGCTGTGGTATGTTCTGTATGGCAAATGTGTTGCTCTGATTGGTCAATAAATAAAACACTGATTGACCAGTGACTAGGCAGGAAGTATAGGCAGGACTAACAGAGAGTAGAAAAAAAAGAACAGGAAGGCAGAAGGAGTCACTGCCAGCCGCTGCCAGGACAAGCAGCATGTGAAGATGCTGGTAAGCCATGAGCCATGTGGTATAGATTTGTGAAATTGGATTAATTTAAGCTATAAGAACAGTTAGCAAGATGCCTGCCATGGCCATACAGTTTGTAAGAAGTATAAGTCTCTGTTTTTACTTGGATGAGTCTGAGCGGCTGTGGGACTGGTGGGTGACAAAGATTTGTGCTGACTGTGGGCCAGGAAGGAAAACTCCAGCTACACTCAGGCCTGGTGTTTAGGTGTCAGATGGGTTTATGTCATGGAAACATAATTCTTTCCTTAAAGATGCTAGATCACAATGAAATTGCAATTTGGGTAGGTTAGGTAAAACATCAGAAAAGTAATTTTAAGGTAAGAAGGAGAGAATTCACCCATAACTGGGAGTTACTGGTTGCTCTGGTAAAAGTAAATATATTCTTAATATGCCACTTAGCTCTGGACAATTTGTCCTTTTTTAAAAACTTTTTTATTCATTTTATATACCAATCACAGATACTCCTCTCATCCCTCCTGCCCAATCCCACATCACCCCTCCCCCTCCCCCTGTGTTCCCCTCTCCCCCAATCCACCCGTCATCCCCTCCTCCAAAGTGTAAGTTCTCCCATGGAGAGACAGCCAAGCCTGGTAGATTCAGTTGAGGCAGGACCAAGCTCCTCCCTGCTTTATCAGGGGTGAGCAAAGTATCCGAACATGGGTAATGGGATACAGAAAGCCAGCTCATGCACTGGGGATAGATCCTGATCACACTCCCAGGGGTCCCTCAAACAGACACAGCTATACAACTCTCTCCCATATGCAGAGGGTCTAGTCCAGTCCCTTATAGGTTCCACAGCTGTTGGTCTAATATTTGTGAGTTCCTATAAGCTTGGTTCTGTTGTCTCTGTAGACTTCCCCATCATGATCTTGACCCCCTTTGTTCATATAATCCCTCTTCTCTCTCTTAGACTGGACTCCCTGTGGTTGGCCTGGTGCTTGATTGTGATTCTCTGCATCTGCTCCCATCAGATACTGGATGAAGGCTCTATGATGACAGTTGGGGTATTGACCAATCTGCTCACCAGGGTAGACCAGTTCAGGCACCTCACCACTATTGCCAGTAGTCTAATCTGGGGTCATCCTTGTGGATACCTGGGAACTTCCCTAGCACCAGGTTTCTCCATTACCCTGTAATGTCTCCATCTCTCAAGATATTCCTTTCATTGCTCTTCCACTCCTTCCTTCCCCTAGCTCAACCATCCCATTCCCTCATGTTCTCATCCACCATCCCCTTCTCTTTATTGTGCCCCCACCCCCAGTTTACTCATGAGATCTCCTCTGTTTCCCCTTCTCAAGGTGATCCCTATGTCCCTCTTAGTGTCCTCCTTGTTTTCTACCTTCTCTGAAGCTTTTATCCTTTGTTTTAAATCTAGTGTCCACTTAAGAATGAATAAATACCATGTTTGTATTCTGAGTCTGGGTCACCTCACTCAGGATGAAATTTCCTAGTTTCATCTATTTGACTGCAAATTTCATGATGTCATTGCTTTTTACTGCTGAGTAGTACTCCATCGTTTACAGTACCACATTTTCTTTATTCATTCTTCAGTAGAGGGGCATCTAGGCTGCTTCCAGGTTCTGACTATTATAAATAGTACTGATATGAGAATCGTTGAACATGTGGTATGATTGAGTAACCCTTGGGTATATGCTCAAGGGTGGTATCATTGAGTCTTGAGGTAGATTGATTCCCAATTTTCTGAGAAACCGCCATACCTATTTCCAAAGTGGCTGTACAAATTTGCACTCCCACCGACAGTGGAGGAGTGTTCCTCTTGCTCCACATTGTCTCCAACACAAGCTATCATGAGTGTTTTTATTTTCAATGGACCAACAACCCCTAAGGAAATAGAAACAGCCATTAAAAGTCTCCCAACCAAAAAAAGCCCAAGACCAGATGGATTCAATGCAGAATTCTACCAGATCGTCAAAGAAGAGTTAATACCAATACTCTTTAAACTGTTCCACAGAATAGAAACAGAAGGAACATTACCAAACTCCTTCTATGAGGCTACAATTACCCTGATTCCCAAGCCAAACAAAGATGCAACAAAGAAAGAGAACTACAGACCAATCTCTCTCATGAACATTGATGCAAAAATTCTCAATAAAATACTGACAAACAGACTCCAAGAACACATCAAAACAATTATCCACCATGATCAAGTAGGCTTCATCCCAGGGATGCTAAGGGTGGTCCAACATATAAATATCTGTCAATGTAATATACCATATTAACAAACTGAAAGAAAAAACCACATGATCCTCTCACTTGATGCTGAAAAGGCATCTGACAAAATCCAACACCCCTTCATGATAAAGGTCTTGGAAAGATCAGGAATACAGGGAACATACCTAAACATAAATAAAGGCAATTTACAGCAAGCCAATAGCCAACATCAAAGCAAATGGAGAGAAATTCAAAGCAATTCCACTACAATCAAGAACAAGACAAGGCTGTCTACTCTCCCCATACTTATTCAATATAGTACTTGAAGTTCTAGCCAGAACAATAAGAAAACATAAGGAGATTAAAGGGATACAAATTGGAAAAGAACTCAAGCTTTCACTATTTGCAGATGACGTGATAGTATACAAAAGTGACCCAAAAAATTTGAACAAGGAACTCATACATCTTTTAAACACCTTCAGCAATGTAGCAGGATACAAGATTAACCCAAAAAAATCAGTAGCCCTCCTATATACAAATAACAACCAGGCTGAGAAGGAAATCAGAGATACATCACGCTTCACAATAGCCACAAACAATATGAAATACCTTGAGGGTAACTGAAACAAAGCAAGTGAAAGACCTATATGACAAAAACTTTAAGTCCCTGAAAAAAGAAATTGAAGAAGATGTCAGAAAATGGAAATATCTCCCATGCTCATGGATAGGTAGGATTAACATAGCAAAAATTGCAATCTTAGTAAAAGCAATCTACAGATTCAATGCAATCCCCATTAAAATCCCAACACAATTCTTCACAGACCTGGGAAAAAACAATTCTCAACTTCATATGGAAAAAAAAAAAAAAAACAGGATAGCCAATAGAATGAAACAACCTCTGGTGGCATCACTATCCCTGACTTCAAGCTCATGAGTGTTTTTGACATAGTCATTCTGACAGTTGTAAGATGGTATCCCAGTGTCGTTCTGATTTACATTTCCCTGACAACTAATGATGTTGAGCAATTCCTTTAGTGTCTTTCGGCCATTTTGGGATTCTTTTGTTGAGAATTCTCTGTTTAGCTCTATAACCCATTTTTTTAATTGGATTGTTTGGTATTTTGCTGTCTAGTTCTTGAATTCTTTATATATTTTGGAAATCAGCCCTCTGTCAGAAATGGGGTTGCTGAAGATCTTTTCCCATTTGGTAGGTAGGCTGTCCTTTTGTCACATTTACTGTATCCTTTGCCTTACAGAAGTTTCTCAGTTTCAGGAAGTACCAATTATTAATTGTTACTCTCAGTGTCTATGTTACTGGTGTTATATTTAGGAAGGGAACTTCCTGCTTTCTCCTCTATCATGTTCAGTGTAGCTGGATTTATGTTGAGGAATTTGATCCACTAGGATTTGAATTTGTGCATGGTGACAGATATGAATCTATTTCCAGTCTTCTACATGTTGACATCTAGTTATGCCAGCATCATTTGTTGAAGGTGATTTCTTTTTTCCATTTTATAGTTTTGGATTCTTTGTCAAAAATTAGGTGTTCATCGGTGTGTGGATTAATGTCAGGGACTTCAATTTGATTCAACTGGTCTGCATCTTGGTTTTATGTCATTACCAAGCTGGTTTTACTACTATAGCTCTATAGTAGAGCTTGATGTCAGGGATGGTGATGCCTCCAGAAACATTTGCTTTATTGTACAGAATTATTTTAGCTGTCCTAGAATTTTGTTTTTTTCCTTATGAAGGTGATTATTTATCTTTCAAGTTCTGTGAAGAATTGTGTTGGAATTTTGATGGGGGTTGCACTTAATCTATAGATTGCTTTTGGTAAGATTGCAATTTTTACTATGTTAATCCTACCTATCCATGAGCATGGGAGATCTTTCCATTTTCTGATATCTTCTTTGATTTCTTTTTTAAAAGACTTACAATTCTTGTCATACTAATCTTTCACTTGCTTAGTTAGAGTTACCCCATGGTATTTCATATTTGTGGCTATTGTAAAGGGTGATGTTTCTCTGATTTCTTTCTCAGCCCATTTTTTATTTGTATATAGAGCTACTGATTTTTTTTTTTTTGTTAGTTAATCTTGTATCTTGCTACATCGCTGAAGGTCTTTATCAGCTGTAGGAATTTCTTGGTAGAATTTTGGGGGTCACTTATGTATTCTATCCTTTCATCTGCAAATAGTGGAAGTTTGACTTCTTCCTTTTAAATTTGTATTCACTTGATCTCCTTTTGTTGTCTTATTGCTCTAGCTAGAACTTCAAGTACTATATTGAATGGATATGGGGAGAGTGAACAGCCTTGTCCTATTCCTGATTTTAGTGGATTCACTTTGAGTTCCTTTCCATCTAATTTGATGTTGGCTGTTGGCTTGTTGTAAGTTGCCTTTGCTATGTTTAGACATGTGGCTCATATTCCTGATCTCGTCAAGATCTTTATCACGAAGGGGCGTTAGAATTTGTCAAAGGTTTTTTTCAGCATCTAATAAGATGATTATGTGTTTTTTTTTCTTTCAGTTTGTTTATATCATGGGTTACATTGACATATTTTCCTATGTTGAACCATCCCTGTATCTCTGGGATGAGGCCTACTTAATCATAGTGGATTATATTTTTGATGTGTTGTTGGTTCGCCAGTATTTTATTGAGTATTTTTGCATAAATGTTCATGAGGGAGATTGGTCTGTAATTCTCTTTCTTTTTGCATTTTTATGTGGTTTGGGTGTCAGACTAACTGTGGCATCATAAAAAGAGTTTGGAAATATTCCTTCTGTTTTTATTGTGTGTAACAATTTGAGGAGTATTGGTATTAGCTCTTCTTTGAAAGTCTGGTGGGATTCTGCACTGGAACCATCTGGCCCAGTCCTTTTTTTGGTTGGGAGATTTTTAATGACTGCTTTTATTTCCATAGGAGTTATAGGTCTATTTAAATTGTTTATCTGATCTTGATTTAATTTTGGTGTATGGTACCTGTCCAGAAAATTGTCCATTTCTTTCATATTTTTCAACTTTGTGGAATACAGGTTTTTGAAGTATGACCAGATGATTCTCTGTGTTTCCTCATTTTCTATTTTTATATCTCTCTTTCTATTTCTGATTTTGTTAATTTGGATGTTCCTTCTCTACCTTTTCCTTAGTTTGAATAAGGGTTGTCTATCTTGATTTTCTCTAAGAACCAACTCTTTATTTCATTGATTCTTTGTACTGTTCACTTTGTTCCTATTTTATTAATTTCAGTCCCCAATTTTATTATTTTCTCATGTCTACTCCTCCTGGGTTAGTTTACTTCTTCTTCTAGAACTTTTAGGTGTGCTGTTAATTTCCTAATGTAGGATTTCTCCAGCATCTTTATGTAGGCATTTAGAGCTATGAACTTTCCTCTTGATATGGTTTTCATAGTTTGGGTGTGTTGTACATTCATTTTCATTGAATTCTATAAAGTCTTTAATTTCTTTATTTCTTCCTTGCCACAGTGGTGGTTCAGTTGAGCATTGTTCAATTTCCAAGAATTTGTAGGCTTTCTGTAGTTTGTGTTGTTGTTGAATTCTAACTTTAAGCCATGGTGGTCCAGTAAAATACAGGCAATTATTCCATTTTTTTTTTTTGTATCTGTTGAGATTTACTTTGTGGCCAAGCATGTGGTCAATTTTAGAGAAGGTTCCATGTGGTACAGAGACGAAGGTATATTCTCCTGTGTTTGGGTGGAATGTTGTGTAGATGTCTATTAAGTCCATTTGAGTCATAACATTTCTTAGTTCCCTTATTTCTCTGTTAAGTTTCTGTCTAGCTGACCAGTCCATTATTGAGAGTGGGGAGTTGAAGCCTCCCACTATTAGTGTGTGGGGTTTGATGTGTGATTTAAGCTTTAATGTTTCTTTTACAAATGTAGGTGCCCTTGTATTTGGAACATAGATGTTTAGAATTAAGACTTCTGTAGCCCTCCTATACACAAATGATAAAAGGGCTGAGAAAGAAGTCAGAGAAACATCACCCTTTACAATAGCCACAAATAATATAAAATACCTTGGGATAACACTAACTAAACAAGTGAAGGACCTTTTTGATAAGAACTTTAAATCTCTAAAGAAAGAAATTGAAGAAGATATCAGAAAATGGAAGGATCTCCCATGCTCATGGATAGGTAGGATTAACATAGTAAAAATGGCAATCTTACCAAAAGCAATCTACAGATTCAATGCAATCCCCATAAAAATCCCAACACAATTCTTCACAGACTTGGAGAGAAAAATACTCAACATTATATGGAAAAACAAAAGACCCAAAATAGCTAAAAGAATCCTATATGATAAAGCAACCCTTGGAGGCATCACCATCCCTCAAACTCTACTATAGAGCTATAGTAATAAAAACAGCTTGGTACTGGTATAAAAACTGACATATGGACCAATGGAATGGAATTGAAGACCCTGACATTAATCCATGCACATATGAACACCTGGTTTTTGACAAAGGAGCCAAAACTATACAAGGTAAAAAGAAAGTATCTTCAACAAATGGTGCTGGCATAACTGGATGTCAATGTAAAAGATTACAAATAGATCCATATCTGTCACCATGCACAAAACTCAAGTCCAAGTGGATCAAAGACCTGAACATAAATCCAGTTACACTAAACTTAATAGAAAAGAAAGTAGGAAGCACTCTTGAACACATTGGCACCTGAGACCATTTCCTAAATAAAACACCAACAGCACAGACGCTGAGCACAACAATTAATAAATGGGACCTCTCGAAACTGAGAAGCTTTTGCAGGGCAAAAGACACAGTCAATAAGACAAAAAGACAGCCAACAGAATGGGAAAAGATCTTCACCAACCCCACATCTGACAGAGGATTGATCTCCACAATATATAAAGAACTCAAGAAACTAGACATCAAAGTACTGAACAGTCCAATTAAAAAATGGGCTAAAGAGCTAAACAGAGAATTCACAAAACAAGAACTACAAATGGCTGAAAGACATTTAAAGAAATGCTCAACATCCTTAATCATCAGAGAAATGCAAATCAAAATGACTCTGAGATACTACCTTACACCTGTTAGAATGGCTACGATCAAAAACACCAATGACAGCCAATGTTAGAGAGGATGTGGAGCAAAGGGAACACTCCTCCACTCTTGGTGGGAATGTAAACTTGTACACCACTGTGGAAATCAGTATGGTGGTTTCTCAGAAAATTAGGAATCGAACTACCTCAAGACCCAGTCATCCTACTCTTGGGCATATACCCAAGGAATGCTGATTCATACCATAAAGATACATGCTCAACTATGTTCATAGCAGCACTATTTGTAATAGCCAGAACCTGGAAATAACCTAGATGCCCATCAGTGGAAGAATGGATGAAAAAAATGTGGTACATATACACAATGGAGTACTACTCAGCAGAGAAAAACAATGAAAGCATGAAATTTGCAGGCAAATGGATGGAACTAGAAAAAAATCATCCTGAGTGAGGTAACCCAAACCCAGAAAGACAGTCATGGTATGTACTCACTCATAGGTGGATTCTAGATATAAAATAAAGAACAATCAGACCACAACCCATAGAACCATAGAGGCTATATGTATAGCATGGAGGTCCCTAGGACGACTGTGGCTTATAATAAATTTCAGTTTTACTCGATTATTGAAAAAAATAGTCAAATGAATGGAAACACATGAACTATGAACCAAAGGTTGAGGGCCCCCCAGCTGGATCAGGCCCTCTGAATAGGTGAGACATTTGATTGGCTTGATCAGTTTGGGAGGCAACTAGGCAGTGGGACCAAGTCCTGTGCTCATTGCATGAGTTGGCTGTTTGAAACCTGGAGCTTATGCAGGGACACTTGGCTCTGTCTGGGAGGAAAAGACTGGACCTGCCTGGACTGAGTCTACCAGGTTGATCGCAGTCCTCAGGGGAGGACTTGTCCTGGAGGAGGTGGGAATGGGGGGTAGGCTGAGGGTAAGGGGAGGGGGTGGGAGGGGGGAGAATAGGGGAACCCATGGCTGATATGTAGAACTGAATGGTATTGTAAAATTATATATATATATATATATATATATATATATATATATATATATATGAAAAACAAAAACAAACAAACAAAAAAAGACTTCATCTTGGTGGACTTTTCCTGTGATGAATATATAATGTCCCTCCCAACTTCTTTAGATTGATTTTAATTTGAAGTCTATTTTGTTAGATATTAGGGTAGATACACCAATTTGCTTATTAAGTCCATTTGATTGGAAAGTCTTTTCCCAGTCTTTTACTGTGAGGTAGTGTCTGTCTTTGAATTTGAGGTGTGTTTCTTTTATGCAGCAGAAGGATGGATCCTGTTTGCTTATCCATTCTTTTAGCCTGTGTCTTTTTATAGGTGAATTGAGCCCATTGATATTAAGGGATATTAATGACCAGAGATTGTTAATGTCTGTTATTTTTGGTGGTCATGTTATGTGTTTCCCTTCTTTGGGATTTGTTGGTGTGGGATTATCAATTGCCTGTGTTTTCATGGGTGCATCCAACTTGCTTAGGTTAGACTTTCCCTTCTAGTGCTTTCTGTGGTGCTGGATTTGTGGATAGTTATTGTTTAAATCTGGTTCTATCATGGAATGTTTTGTTTACTCCATCTGCAGCAATTGAGAGTTTTGCTGGTTATAATAGCTTGGGCTGGCATCCATGGTCTGCTAGTGTTTGCACAATGTCTGTCCAGGACTTTCTGGCTTTCAGTGTCTCCACTGTTATTATGTTAGGTGTTATTCTGATGGGTCTGTCTTTATATGTTACTTGGTCTTTTTCCTTCCTTTGCAACTCTTAATATTTTTTCTTTATTCCATGTGTTTAGTGGTTTGATTATTATGTGGCAAAGGGTCTTTTTTTGGGTGGGGAGTACAGTCTATTTGGTAAGCTTCTTGTATCTTCATAGGCATTCCTTTTTTAAGTTGGGAAAGGCCTTTTAGCTGGTATTCTTCTTCTTCTCTCCCTATTATCCTTAGGTTAGGTCTTTTCATGGTGTCCCAGATTTAATGGACATTTTGTGTTATGACTCTGTTGTCTTTAATGTTTTCTTTGACTGATGAATCTATTTACTCTATTGTATCTTCAATGCCAGAGATTCTCTCTTCCATCTCTTGCATTCTGTTGGTTATGCTTGCATCTATAGTTCCTGTTTATTTAATCAGATTATCCATTTCCACCATTCCCTAAATTTGTGTCTATTTTATTTCCTCTATTTCAGTTTTCAAGTCTTGAACTGTTTCCTTCACCTGTTTGATTGCTTTCTCTTGGTTTTCTTGTCTTTCTTTAAGGGATGTGTTGATTCTTCCAATTTTTGTTTGTCTTTTCCTCGATTTCTTTAAGGGAATTTTTCATTTATTCTTTAAAGACCTATATCATCTTCTTAAAGTCATTTTAAGGTTGATTTCTTCTGCTTCTTCTGCAGTGGAGTGTTCTGGTCTTGCTGTTGTAGAATCACTAGGTTCTGGTGGTGCCATATTGCTTTTTATGTGGTTGAGTGTATTCTTGCACTGGAGTCTACTTATCTATTCCTCCAATCAGTGCATATGGTGTTTGTGTCTCAGGGAGCTATTCTTGGTCAGATGGGTGCTCTTGGTTCAATTGGATCTCTTAGACCAATCAGAGATGGGGAAGTCAGCATCTCAGGGAGCCTTGGTGGTCTTGGAGGATGGGTGGTTTTGGGGGCTGCAGTGGAACTTGGGGATGGTTGTAATCAAGCCTGCCTACAGGAGTACTGCCTGCTGGCCTGCAACTGAAATTGCAACTGGTGTGTGTATGGGGGCATTGGGTTGTTGTGTCCTTGGGCTTAAAGCCTAGAGGCTGAGGTAATAGGCTAGGAGAACAAAGACTCGCCTCTTGGTCCAATGGGATATTGTGGAGTCTGCCTCAAGGAGCAGTTGTGGTCTTGGAAGATGGGTGGGTTTGTTGTGTGGAGTAGGGCTTCTAGGTTACAGGGTCTGGTGGGAGATGGTCGTAGTAAAGCCTGACTGCAGGAGTCCTATCTGCTGTCCTGCAACTGGGGCTGGAATGCATTTGGATATTGGGGCAGCAGCAAGTTGTATGTCTTTGCCTAAATCCTAGGAACTGGGGTGATTGTCTAGGAGAACAAATACTCACCTCTTGTTTCAGTCAGAACTGGCAGAGTCTGTCTCAGGGAGTAGCTTCGGTCTCATGACAATTTGTCTTTTAAAATCTATGTGAGACAGACTTCCCAGATAAGAACTGAGTTTCTAACCCAAATCTTGTCCATCTATAGCAAAAGTTTTATCTGCATGAAAATGCAAACTTGGACCAGTAGTTAACTGATGCTCTCTAATATGTATAGAAGGCATAGTCTAGAATGTGGCTTCCCCAAAGAATATTAGACATTTTAAGTGCTTCACTATCTAGAAATGATTCTTGGAGCAAATACTTATGCAAAAATCATCACCTGTAAGATGAACCCTGTAGGCCAGTGGTTGAGGGACCTGGATCAGAGGTAATATAGGTTGGAGGTCTGAAACTGTTGGCTGAAGGAAGCCTGAGAGTATTCCTGGAAGAACTGAAGGAAACACATGGGAGATGGTTCATGTAACTTATTCACAGCTTTAAACAACTATCTAACTAATATTGAATGAATATAAAGCAATGAGATGAGATTCATAGAGCAGCAGCCTGGGAAACAGGAGTTGTTCTCCATTTTAACTGCATATCATCTATGCTCATCAAGACTATTACCTCAGAAATGGTAAGAGGCCAAGTGAAAACTTCTTATCCACCTGCTCTATGATCATTATACTTTTATTGCCAACAGTATGTTTTAGAAGCCTTTGAAGCTGTTCTGCATAACTTTGCTTGTCATTTTTCCTTATCTTGATCTTGACATTGAAAAAAAAAATACTTCATTTAATTCAGTTGACATACATCCTTTGTGCTTTCCCCACACAGTAAATCTGTCTAGTACTTACCTGAAATTTTGATTTATATCATAAATTTACCTGAACAGAATGAAACAATGATAATAAAGAACCAAGTACTTTGACACTAAGCATTTGCATTCTAATTTTTTTTAATCTTGGGATTGGCTCTTCTACATGTTTAATTTGGGGTATTTTATCTCAGGTTCTGGGCATATGGCAGAACACACAATATGGAAATCCAGATGCATTGGGGAACCTGTGACAAGGGGAAGGAAGGAAGGAGCAGATTTGGTGCCAGCCTTCTCTCTCCTTCAATAGCTTGAACAGATGCTGAGGAGACATTTAGATTCTATACATGTGAACAGATCAGTGGACTGGTCCTGATAATCTAAGCTGCTATTATAAACTGATAGTTTGTCTCTATAGGAGATAAGAACTTTATTCAGAGATCTAACAGTCATTTGAGTCCTATCCCTAGAGTCTTAGACACTTGGGATGAACAACCCATCTAGCCTTAAACAGACACCTCAAAGATGAAGTCAAAGATATAAGGAAACAATAAGATTCTACTGGCTACCTGAGTACATGGAATAAAAGATAATTTCTCTATAACTCAGGAAATGTCCTTGAAATTTCCATCTGAACCAATTTGCTGGAGTATTCTGAGGAATGATTTAATATTAAACATCTTATTGGACATTTATATATTATGTCTTGGTAAAAAATGTTTTAAAGATGAGTTGGAACTAGTATCCCCAGAGTAGGATACTGAAAATATGATTAGGCCCATTGCTATAGGATTACCTTCTGACTACAGACACTTTTCTTCTCTGTTAGAACTCAGAACCAAATCCTTAATTCTCACTGAATAGTACTGTATTCCAACAATACATTCTGTCAACAATACGCAATCTTTAATCTGATTCTCAGACTTCTTAAATACCACCATCCAGTATTTGAACAGATATTGGAAACTAGGGTTCTGCTTTTCATCTTACCATCAGCCATCTTTATGAAACTGAGAAATTTATCAGGCATCTCAGTGTCAGGATTAAATGGTTTAAAAAATGAAATTAGGACTTATTCCTGTTCATAATTATATTGTATTTAATCTCTCTCATTTATGTTGAGTATATGTTTTATCTCAAGAGTGAAGCTCCCTTGTCGTATAGACATAGCTACCTCTTCTTCATGAAGACTGATGTTTTAGTCAAAAGACAAGTATGTCAGAGATATTTGTTTTTCAAATAAAATTCAACCAATGAAGCAGTTCTCCTCATGTGATATTATATTCTATAGAAGGCACAAATGCTCAAAGGTAATCGCTGGAGAAATCAGGAATGTTAATCCTGCATAGTTGTTTCCTCAAAGGAGGAAATGAATACTTATTTTCTAGCAGGAAGGATGGGGAGTGGATGCTGTTAATGACCTGGTGACCTTTGCTATCTTTAGAGCCACACCTCACCAAAAAAACCCCAGAATGTTTATCCCAGACTCTCCTTCCATTGCCCTTTATCTATAGTTTTGTTTCTCAGTCAATAGAACCCATCCCTAAGGGAGATGACATATGTACTTTAATACACCAAAGGACCTCTATACTATCTGTATGACCAAGACCAGGCCAGATCTTTCCTTAGGACCTTAAGCTAATACATGTAGTCTATCACTAGAATCCATGTGCTTGAAAAAAAAATGATATGTACTTTGAGTTGAGTTTTTTGTAACTATGCCTCCTTGTGCATTGAGGACTGCATATGATAAGAAAAAATATCTCCACTTAGTGGGCATCCTCCACAGAAGCGATAACTCAGATCATGCCAAATTAATAAATTAATGTTTAATCTGAGCAGAACATTCCTGAGTTGTCCCAAGGGAAAAGGAGAAACCATGAGTAAAAGCCACAAGGGGAAGTATTAACAGGGTGCCCCAGTGGGTGAGGGGGACACACCACACAGACATGGCAGTAGGCTGTGGTGTGGAGTGGTGGAAAATTACTTATACCATGCAGACACAGTGAGCATGTGGAAAGTTTATTATTAAAGGAGAAGGGGAGAAAAGAGAAAGAAAGAGAGAGATAGAAAGAGGAGAAAGAGAGAGTAGAGGTACACACCTCATGGGAATAAAGAGAAAAAGAGAGAGGAGGGAGGAGTTTTCTCTTAAAGGGGACTTTATATAAGATGACATCAGGACCCTGGGAAGGTCCTAACATTCCTCCTTTTTTATTATTATAGAAAGGTGAGTTATGGATAGCAAGTGAGGGTGCTGAATTCTCAAGATTGTTTCCTGCTGATTTTGGTCCAAAGTGAGGAGGGAGAAGTTAGGAGTTAGGGTCACAGATGGTGGGAGCTGTAAATGAAGAAGCATTCAGTTAGCTGTCCTTATAGAGATCTTGGGTATGTGTTCCTTGAGAGAGCTGAGAAAGCAGGTTGCTAGGAGAAAAAAAACAGATTGTTATCAAGGGCCATCAGGGATAGCCATGGGAAAAGTGATAACTGCCAGATATAATGAAATGGAGATGTGCCCTGGCTGTACAGAAGAGGCAAGGTGAATGAATAAGACATAAGAGTGGATATTCCATTGAGTATGGAGTGGTGGTACCAGCAGTGATGACCTTGGGGGAATGGCATGCCAAATCAGGAGTACAGGAGACATCACACCAGCTGCTTCTCTGCCAGTATTAACCTGGTTGGCATTCTCAGTCAGGGGTTGGCATCCTCAAAGATGGTTCAGGGACTGGTTGTATATCTGAAGAGCCCCTGAGGGTTGGTCTTGGCACAAATCTGGCAGGAAGGATGGACCTATGCAGGAACATGTAAGTGTGTAAAACAACTGGAACAGATTTGTATCTTGGTGTCATAGCGAAAGCTATGGTTTGGGGTTTAAAAGTATGAACATTTTCTAGGGCTTGTTTTCAGCCTGATGAAATTTATCTTTAAATCTATAACCAGAAGAAATGTACTGAATGGAAGTGTTGAACATTTGGCAAAGACATAGATGTAAATCTCTTAAGTTAACTTTTGCTAATCTGAACAGATAAATTTCATACCAGTCTAAGATATTTGAGACTTATTGTTTCCTTACTCTAGAAGGAAATGAAATGAACAGAGAACTCATTAAGACTAAATATATTTTTTTAACCTTAGTAAACCTCAGTAAAAGTTGACTGTCAGCCATGTGGCTGTCAAAATCATGATGAGATCAGGAGAACAAAATCAAATGTTATTTAGGCTTAATTTTGAGAGCACATATACATTAAACCTGGACATATAGTTTTCCCAATTAGTTATAGCTTAATGAAGTTAGCAGGATGCTTACATTATTGAGCCTGAATAGACCTTGAATAAAGAGAGACATTTTTAGGCCATTGGCAGAGATATCTACATCTATTACCATTTTAAGGCCCTGTAGTTTTGATCTGATCTTTGAGTACAGCCAGATTATAGTACTGAATGATTTATATAGAAATAATAATTTCTTAAGGTCATATAATAACTCTTTGGTTCTATATAATGGAGGTCAAGTGTCTTATCTTATTGCAGAACCATTCTAGTTAGTTAATAAATCTATCAATTAACAATATTGGGTCCAGTTTCCTGGTATATCAATGGGTATTAGGTAGCTATTTTGTACCCTATGCCAGGGGATTTACCTTTAACTTATCCTTCTAGCCTGTTTTGGGAGCAGGGAGTATGGAATGACATATTCTCTTCCATAACTGCTTGAAGCTGAAATGGAATTCAGATGATCAGAGCCTAGTGAGGCTAGTCAAAGGTAAAGAGAGAATTTAGGCAATGGGATATTAATCAGAAGCATTTGGTTTGATATAGCTAGAAACAAGGAGCGTTCACATCAGCTGGCTTGGTCTATATCAGCTTTCAGTAAATGCATGGCTCATAAGTTGAAGTCAGTAGCTCATGTTGGATGTGTCAGTCAGCCAATGGAAGCCCACTGAAACAGATATAAACTAGAGACAAGAGTTGAAATTTATGAACTTATTTGGAACATTTAGTCCCATGGTCTTAGTAATTGGGAAGAAAAGACCAGGAGAGAGAAAAACGCAATCCTCAGAAATGGACAGGTGAAGAAAACTCATTTATCTGGAATCCTTTTGACCTCTGTAAAGTGGATCCAAGTTTCGTGATTTCTTTGATCCTTTGAAGCTTATATCATTTTTTTTATATAAAAGGACATAAAAGTTTTAGATATACTAGTATTACCAATCAGTATTGAAATCCATGTCATAGAAAAGCAGGCAATGAGTATCTGCAAAATACCAGGAGTAGAATTACACCCTTGAATCCTAGCAAAATTACATATTTGTGCTAAAAGCATGTACATTTTTTGTTTAGAGAGAGCCAAGTACAAATTGAACAGGGATGTCTCTGGTTTGATCAGAAGTTTAAGTTCATATTTAGAAGACAACCAAAGAAAATCTAAAATCTTGAACTTGTAACCCAAATAGTATCAGAATTCTGTTAATGTTAAAATCTGAAATTTTATAATCTTAATATAACAATATCATAGAAGGGAAAAGTAATCAGAAACATTTAAATCATTTTTTTATGTCAAGAGACCTAGTAGCTTTTAAAAAAGTAAGGCTTGATTGTTTTATCTATAAAATGAGCTGGCAAGTTGGCCATATCAGCAGCATGTGGCAATTGCTGATGCCCAAGAACCTGGGAGGATAGGTCTCTGGGCCTTGCCCACATGAGCACCTGAATAGCCACAGAGAAGCACCAGGCCAAAACCTGAGTCTCGAGTCCTTGGTTTAAAACAAGGACTGGAAAGCAACGTGTAGCTTGAGGTAGAGGTTTTCTGACCTCCCACATAGACAGCCTGAGTACCAGGTACCCTGCCCATGCTTGAGTCACAGACAGGAAGTGACAGTGGCCCCAACCACGTGATTGCTCCTGTCAGATTTGGTGATGGACCTGTCTGTCTTTGATCTTAGTCAAGATCGTGCCTGCTTGACCACAGGATCACCCTCTGGCACCTGACTACATACATGTTCACATAGTTTTTTTTTTCTTTCAAGACATACAGAACACATATGGAATATGCAAACTCAAGCTTTCAAAAGTCAATCAGAAACATATTCATGTGGCCACATCACTCATACATTTCCATTGGTACATATGAAATCAATTTTTTTTAACAGAATGATGGACAAAACTTCCAAGGAAACTGTCAGCTGACCAACTTAAAAAAGCCAGAGATAAGAATTTATAGTACTGCAGGCATAGACTGAGAGAAAGCATGGTGGGGAAAAAGCCGGGAAGGAGCAGAAGATAAGGGAGGCTTTCTGAGTCTACCAAGCCTCAATAAAGGCAGCAGTGCCAGAGGGAGGGTGGGCTGCCTGGTGTGGGGGGCACTGAGTTCTGACTGATGACAGTGCAAGGTAGCAGTGAATCTTCATCTAAAGGCTATGAGTTGTGGAGTGAGTGGGCCCAAGTTGTCCCATGTGCCATCACACAAGAATAGGGGCCAGATGGGCTGAAAGACTGAGATGTATGGTGCCAGTAGCAGGTCTTTTGAGTGAGGACAAAAGTTGAGAAACCACGGTTGAGACAATATGAATCCTCACTCAGGAAAAATGGCCAGAAGGGGTAGGGAAAATCCCCACCCCTTGGAGTTCCTTTGTCTGGGAGACATCCAGCATAGGGATACCCAAGGATCCCCCTCCATGTGCGACATTTTGGCTCCAGACTATCTTGGGGGTGTCCCGCCATAGTATTCAGTCTCCGGATAGCAGCTTGTGAATGGGTGCTTCTGAGTCAAATCCAATCCACTATCACTACGAAATTTATCCAGATTGTCTCCCTCATCCAGGTATGAGAGCTCTGCATTCCTGTCCCTTTTCCCTTTTGATGTCTGTCTACATCTCCACCCCTCTCTGCCACCCTACACCCTCACCCCTGCTTTTTGGCCTACCTGCAATCTCATGCTTTTGCTGTCTGTGTCTCCATCCCTCCCCCCACCCTCCTGTTCTGGGGCCAACAGCCATTCTGAGCAACAGTGCTATGAGTGGGCCAGGTAATGTCAGTGGCTGTCAGTGCTGCTGCTGCTGGTAGTCATTCGACACTTTCCCACAGAAAACTTTTGTTCATCTTTCTGTGGTGCATGCCTTTAGTCCCAGCACCCCGGAGGCAGAGGCAGGCTGATCTCTGTGAGTTCAAGGCCAGCCTGGTCTCTGAGGCAATTTCCAGGAAAGGCACAAAGCTACACAGAGAAACCCTGTCTCAAAACAAACAAACAAAAAGAAAAACAAAAAAAGTCCCACCTATTCTGTGGATGCTGGGGTAGACCAAGCAGAGTTCTCCAGAGAACACCGCTGTAGTGCACTACACCTTTCCCAGACCCTGTAATCTATCCCTTTACTTGTAAGTTACCCCACAAAATAAACCTCCCTTTTAACTATGCAGAGTTGCCTTAATACTTCTACCAATAGTCTTCCCTATGCCCATAGTTGAAATTCTCTGAAACCATGAGCTAAAAATACATATGTATTCTCTTAGGTTGTTTCTGTGAAATGCTTTGCTCACAGCAGTGTAAAAATAACTAACATATTTGCTCCCAAAACAGTTCAGTTTACAGCTTGGTGGCAGGGACATATTGACTGTATTACTATTATATAATGTTTTAGAAAAAGTATATTTAAATTTTGTCTCAAAAGTCTGATAAGCAAAAGTAAGAGATTGCAAACTCAGCTGAGCATGATACAAGAGGAAAGAGAAAAACAATGTGAATGATATGTCAGTTCAAATGTGGTTTTCATATGTGATGATAGATGAATATTTATGAAGATTTATAGTATTGAGATTGATTTGTGTGCTTAGAATTTTAGTGATAAATGTTAACAATGCCCTTGTGTATACAGTATACCTATTATTGAAGTTAAGTTGAAACCCCCTATCATTTGACTGGAAAGGAGAAATAAGCAGAAACTGTGTTAATGAGAAGAGTCATTTCAGTGTCAAGGTAGACAGTTCATGGTTTCAATCAATATTGCATATCCGAATTATGTTTTTATTATACATTCAGAGGTGGAAGAGATGATTTAGTGGTGAAGAACCTGGGTACTCTCCCAGAGGACCAAGTTTCCATTTCCAGCACCCACATGAAAGCTCACAACAGTAACTATAGTTTCACGGAACCCAACATTATCTTTTGGCCTTGTTAGGCACTAGGCATGCACACTATGCACAGACATATATACATGCAGGCAAATACCCATACACATAAAAATTGAAAAATATGTAAATATGTTCTAATTAAATATTTTTCTTAAAAAATATTTTTTTCGGCGCAAGTCCTCCGAGAGACTTCGCCCCGGGTACCCGTGTATCTAATAAACCCTCTTGCTTTTGCATCTGATCGGTGGTTTCGGTGTGTTCCTTGGGTTTGGGGTCTCTCCTGAAGGAAGATCTCCCCTGGGGGTTCTTTCATTTGGTGGCCCGTACAGGGACTGAGACCCCTCCCTGGGACCACCGACCCACCGTCAGGAGGTAAGCCAGCCGGCCTTGGTGTATGTCATCTCTGTCCTGTCTGAGTGTTGTCTGTTTGTCTGAATGTTGAATGTTGTCTGTTTGCGCGCCTGAATCTGTCTGTGTCAGTGGAACTGAAGGAGCCGACGGGCTCGGACTTCACCACTGCGACCCTGGAAGACGTTCCACGGGGAGTCTGAAGTCCCCTCTGGGGCACGGTTTTTCTGAAGTCCCCTCTGGGGCACGGTTTTTCTGAAGTCCCCTCTGGGGCACGGTTTTTCTGAACTCCCCTCTGGGGCACGGTTTTTCTGAAGTCCCCTCTGGGGCACGGTCTTTCTGGTTTTGCTTTCGGTTTGGAACTGAAGCCGTGCAGCGTGTGTTAGTCTCATTTGTGTTTGTCTATCATTTTTTGTTTTCTGTTTAACCGTTCTCCTCCTAGAAACAGTCATAGGAAGCCGGATCAGCGTATCTCTCCCGCTCCCCGTTTCTCCTGACCCCTCCACCAGCATGTCATTTCCTCTCCCCGCGTTCCGCCGCTCCGGTGGCCGCAGCGGCGGCAGCGGCGGGCGCCGGTGCGCCCCGCGCCTCCTCCCGTCCCCGCGGCCACGGCGCGGTCACAGGGGTCCGGGGCGGCGCTGGGGGGCCTCCCTCCTCGCTCCCCGCTCTCCCCGGCCGTCTGCGTCTCCCGCGCGGGCGGAGGGTCAGGGCTGCGCCAGTCTATCCCCGCCGGGTCCGCCCGCTGGGCCGTGGCTTTCCGCAAGGTGCCTCGCCTCGACTGGCGCCTAGCAGCCGACTTAGAACGGGTGCGGACCAGGGGAATCTGATCGCGAAGGCCCGCGACGGCGCAGGCGGGCGCGGGATGTGGCGGGGGCGTGCAGGCGGGGCCAGGGATGGGGTCGGCGGGGGACTGCCCCCGGCCGGGGACAGCCGCCGAGCGCACTTCCACCTTGGCAGTGCGCCATGCGCCGCGCGACCAGGACGGCTGAGAGGGCCCGGTATGGAAAAGGTGGCTCGGGGGCGGCGTCACCCGTGGACGCCGAGTCACCCCGCCCCGAATGTTACAGCCCCCCTCCCCCCGACAGCGCCGGAGGGACCAGTGGTTCCTGCAGCAGCCCCCGAACAGCGGAGGATGAGGCTCCTGCTCCCTCCCCAATTGCCGGTCGCCTACGAGGAAGGCGGGACAAACCAGCCAAAGACAGCGAGCCTTCCTGGAGGCTCGGAAGCAGGTTCTAGGAGACGATGGAAGACCCACCCAATTGCCTAATGCAGCCTTTCCCCTCACCCGCCCGAACTGGGACTCCGCGACCACAGAGGGTAGGGAGCGCCTATGTCTCTATCGCCAGTTGCTCTTAGCGGGTCTCCGAGGAGCCACTAGGCCCCCTACCAATTTGGCTCAGGTAAGTCATGATCCAGGAAAAGAAAGAGACGCCGGCAGCGTTTTTGGGAAGACTTAGAGAGGCAGAAAAAGTGTTTAATTAAAAAAAAAGTCCTGGCCACTGTAATGTCTCAGGGACAGGTCAGAGAGGGGGTTAGGATAAAAGATCAAAAAAAGGACACTGCTTGACAAAGACCAGTGTGCTTACTGTAAACAGAGAGGACATTGGGCTCGTGACTGATCAATAAAAAGCCTCAAGGGTCTTGGAGAACTAAGCCAAGGGCCACGGACCTCCTCAATCTGGAGGATTAGGGAGGTCAAGGCCAGGAGCCCCCCCCCAGCCTAGGATAACTCTCAAGATTGGGGGGCAGCCAGTGACCTTCCTAGTGGACACCGGGGCTCAACATTCAGTCCTGACCCATACCGGAGGCTCTCTCAGTGACCGCACAGCTTTGGTCCAGGGGGCCACAGGTAGCAGGAGGTATCGATGGACCACCGAGAGAAAGGTTCACCTGACATCTGGACAGGACCCAAAGGGACCCCCCTACAAGTCCTAGCCCTTTAAACTGTTCGTGGATGAGAAGTCAGGCTTTGCAAAAGGAATGCTGGTACAGAGACTGGGGCCATGGAAGCCCGGTAGCTACAGGATGGCCCCCCTGTCTGCGCATGGTAGCCGCCATTGCTGTTTTGCTCAAGGATGCAGGGAAACTGACTTTGGGACAGCCATAAACTGTGTTATCCTCCCATGCGGTGGAAGCTCTGGTCCGACAGCCCCCAAATAGATGGCTCTCAAATTCCAGAATGACCCACTACCAGGCTCTGTTGTTAGACACAGACCGAGTGTTGTTCGGACCAGTTGTCTCCCTCAACCCCGCAACCCTGCTGCCCTTGCCAGACCCATCCAAGGAGCACAATTGCCTCCAGATTCTGGCGGAGGCCCATGGCACCCGCTCCGACCTAACAGATTTTATCTGGTTCACGGATGGGAGCAGCTTCCTCCAAGAAGAAGAACGGAGGGCCGGAGCAGCCGTCACCACCGAATCGGAGGTAGGTTGGGCCTCACTGCTGCCACCTGGAACATCGGCCCAAAAGGCAGAGCTGATCGCGCTGACCCAGGCCCTCCGGATGGCGGAAGCCCAGAGGACCAGGAACTAACAAAGAAAATGGGGGCAGAATGGAGTCCCGAGCGACAAGCTTACATCATGGATGGACAGAGGCCTTCCTTACCAAGAAAAAGACCGCTAACGTGGTAACCAAAAAACTCCTGGATGACATCTTTCCCAGGTATGGAATGCCCCAGATATTGGGGTCAGACAATGGCCCACCTTCGTCTCCCAGGTAAGTCAGAAGGTGGCCAGGCTACTGGGGATTGATTGGAAACTTCATTGTGCATACTGCCCCCAGAGCTCAGGACAGGCAGAACGTGCAAATAGAACCATTAAGGAGACTTTAACCAAATTAACGCTTGCAACTGGCACTAGAGATTGGGTGCTCCTACTCCCCCTAGCCCTTTACCGAACCTGGAATACTCCTGGGCCTCATGGCCTAACCCCGTTTGAGATCATGTATGGGGCTCCCCCACCAATTGTAAATTTCCTTCACCCTGATATCTCCTCTTTTGCCACTAGCCCTACCCTAGAGGCACACCTCCAAGCCCTCCAATTGGTGCAAAAGACGGTGTGGAAACCCCTGCCTACCGGGAGCAACTGAACCGCCCGGTGGTGCCTCACCCATTCAAGATTGGGGACTCTGTCTGGGTCCGACGCCATCAATCCAGGAACCTAGAGCCGAGGTAAAAAAGACCATACACTGTCCTGTTAACTGCTCCCACCGCACTCAAGGTTGACGGGATAGTGGCTTGGGTCCACGCGTCGCATGTAAAGGCTGCCAAGGAACCCGACGAAGCTGAGGGCACCGAGACATCTAGTTCAACGCTCTCCAAACCCACTAAAGATAAGACTCACCCGGGGGCCCCTTAATCCCCCTCATAGTCCTCCTGACATTAGGAGGGGCATCACCAGAGAGCCTGTTTCCCTGACGCTGGCCCTGTTACTGGGAGGAATTACCATGGGCGGAATAGCTGCCGGGGTAGATACAGGGACCCCAGCCCTTATGGAGACCGGCCAATTCAGACAGCTCCAAGTAGCCATGCTCAACAGAGATGGTTTAAAGGATGGTTCCAAAGGTCACCATGGTTTATGACCCTTGTCTCCACCATTATGGGCTCCCTAATCATCCTCCTGCTCGTTTTATTGTTCGGGCCATGTATCCTCAATAGATTGGTGCAATTCATCAAGGATAGGGTTTCTGTTGTCCAGGCCTTGATCCTAACCCAGCAATATCAGAGGCTCAGACAGTCAGAGATGGAGCTGACCCCTTATTCTCCATCCTAAAATGAAAGATTCCATTTGGTACAAAAGAAAATGGGGGAATGAAAGACCCCCGCTCCATTATGAGGACATGGGGCGTTGGGCCGATGAAATGTCCCCCCCCCAATAACTTAGCCTAAGAAACGCCATTCTGAAGGAATCAGAAAAACAGGAGTTCACAGCCGTAGCCAGCCACCCGGCCTTGAGAGAGATAACTATGGCCAGCCATCCGGCCTTGGGAGAGAGAGATAACTATGGTCGGCGGCCTTGGGAGAAAGACAGTTGAGTCAAATCAGGATATTTTATGGCTGGCCCCCTGGCCTTGAGGAATAAGCAGCTGGCCTGGGCAAGGCCAAATCAGCCACACACATACGACCCCAAGTTCACCCTGGCCTTCTTTGAAACAACCAATAGGGACCCTGTAACTATGCTTCATGCTTCTGTAACCGCGCCTCTGCCCTGGAATCCCATAAAAAGTCCCCTTTGCCCTAGGAAGGCGCGCAAGTCCTCCGAGAGACTTCGCCCCGGGTACCCGTGTATCTAATAAACCCTCTTGCTTTTGCATCTGAAAAAAAAATATTTTTTTCTTCAAAGAATAAGATGGATTCCTGCTGTGGAATATTTTGTAAGCTGTGAATGTGTTACTCTGATTGGTTGATAAATAAAAGGCTAATTGGCCAGTAGCCAGGCAGGAAGCATGGGTAGGTTAAGTAGACAAGGAGAATTCTGGGAACAGGAAGGCTGAGTAAGGAGATGCCAGTTTGCTGACCAGGGAGCAGCATGTAATTGCGCACAGGTAAAGCCACAGAACACATGGCAACATATAAATTAACAGAAATGGGCTGAGTTTAAATGTAAGAGCTAGTCAGTGGTAGGCCTGAGCTAATGGTCAAGTAGTTTTAGTTAATATAAACCTCTGTGTGTTTACTTGGGTCTGAGTGGCTGCAGACTAGGTGGGACATAGGAAAACTCCAGCTACAGCAACCTTCACAAATGAATCTACTTTAATGCCTGCTCCCTTCTTCTAGATAAAAGGGAATAAGAAATAGGAGGCTTAACCGCTGTGTCTCTGGCTAACAATGCCATTAAGCAAATGTAAAATCTATGAACTCTGATTTGAATTTATCCTGAGTCATAAACCTGAAAGCATATTAATAACTTATGAATGGCTTTAGAGAAAAGTGCTACCTGATGTGATATTTGTTGGCACTTCCTGTATTAGTTCAGTAATGGTTGAGATGACGTAACAAAATTACTAATTGAATATGATGTTTATATAAAATTTTATTTAAAACATTGTAGCACTTCTTGCCAGGAGAAGTGGGTGTGCATTTTCTGGTATACCAAATAATAAATTAAAGGAAATGAAAAATAACCTTGACATCAGCTTAAAAAAATCTTAGTGAGGAATCATTTCCAAGACAAAATAAATATGTAAGGCATTGAAATATAGTCATTTGAATAGTCTCTACAATCCCAAGTCTAAATTAATTTCTTTGTATATATCCTAGTAACACATTACTATGAGTAAATATATTTCACTTGAAGAACAAAATGCTTCCTTCCCAAATGCACTTTCTTTATTGCCTGCTAATTTTCTTTTCTTTTCTTTTCTTTTCTTTTCTTTTCTTTTCTTTTCTTTTTTTTTTTTTTTTGGTTTTTTGAGACAGGGTTTCTCTGTGTAGCTTTGTGCCTTTCCTGGAACTCACTTGGTAGCCCAGGCTGGCCTCGAACTCACAGAGATCCACCTGGATCTGCCTCCTGAATGCTAGGATTAAAGGCGTGCGCCACCAATGCCCGGCGCTAATTTTCTAATTAATGTTATTAGTCACTTATTTGAAATAAGATATTGATTCCAGAAGGATACTCTGAAAATATGTAATTACAACAATGTCTGAAAGTGTGTCTCTTTTAATTTTACATAAATATATAAGAAACTCTGTTGTAGGTCAGGTCTTATGTTTGACATATAATGCAAAAAACACTGCATTTTAATAACAAATGTCTGTGCTCCTCATCTTGACCACAGGCCAATCCATTGCAAAGACAGTGAGGAAGAGATAGTAACTGAGTGAGATAGTTTATTTAACCTCTCAACATTATTGCAAAGGAGATAATTTAATCTTTTCAAATATCCACAGTTTGGGAGCAATTATATGGCCTCTCCATTCTAGATGCTGAAAGCCAAGGTTGCACGTGCTCAAAGGAAGATGACCATTATATAACTGCAAAAGGGTGAATTGTGTTTCTCCTCTTGCTTAGGTAATGTGAAAAAATAATGATTACAAGTTTTATGGACTCACAGAATAAACCAGGATCCACAATGGTTTACAAAACCAGCCAACATTTGTTAAAATTTTTATCATGAACATCCGTATAAGATGAGGCTCTCTTATTTAACAGGTTTATAGATCACCATTTCTAAAGTAAAACATATAGATTATTTATATAGGAATTCTTAATTCCTTTTGCACAGTAATCAGTTAGGAGATACACATCCAAAATGGTATATTACTTGTTCAACTCTCATTATCTTAAATACTAGTATAGTAATAAAAGCTATCATTTTCGATCCTATCCTGGACCTCCCATCTGGACAAGAGGTGAGTGCCTGGGCTCAGACCCAGAGAGATCTGCCCCTAGATCCCATCCCTGGGCACCAGCCATTCCGGGGAAGACCTACCCAACTGGGCCCCAAGTTCTGGCCATCAAGAAGGATCCCCTCCACCCCCACCAGGAAGGTTCCCTTTCCCCAAGACCCCTGGCAGACCCTGCAATCTCCACGCTGTGCCCCCATGCCCATTCGCATGAGACCCCAGCCACTTCCCAAAACTTAGAGACCAGCCCTCAGCTCCGATCCCACCCTGGAGCTCCCATCTGGACAAGAGAGAGAGAGGCTTCCTGAATCTGTCAGCTCTGTCTGGACCAAGAGCGCTGATAAGACCAAGAACAAATCCAAAAGGAGATGGGCAGACGTCAAGGCAGAAGTACATACAACAAAATGAAGAGCAATACAGCATCACCAGAACCTAGCCCTCCTCCAACATCTACACCTGAACATCAAAAATTGGAAGAAGCAGAAGAAAACAGCCTTATGAATAACATCATGAAGAGGGTAGAGGCTTATATAAAAGAAAACACAAATGAAATTGAGGAAAAGACAAATAAAAAATGGGAAGAATGCTATAAAAAAACTAGAGGAAAGGACAAATAAAGCAGAAGAAAATAATAAATCCCTGAAAGAAAATCATGAAAAAGCCATGAAACAGATAAAGGAAACAGTCCAAGACCTGAAAAGGGAAATAGAAAAAATGAAGAAGACACAAACAGAGGAAATGCTAGAAATAGAAAATCTGAGTAAATGATCGGGAACTTCAGATGCAAGTATAACCAACAGAATGCAAGAGATTGAAGAGAGGATCTCTGGCATTGAAGATACAGTAGAAGAAATAGATTCATCAAAGAAAACACTAAAGCCAACAAAGTCATGACCCAAAATATCCAAGAAATTTGGGACACCATGAAAAGACCAAGTCTATGAATAATAGTGATATAGGAAGGAGAAGAATACCAACTCAAAGGCACAGAAAATATATTCAACAAGATCATAGAAGAAAACTTTCCCAACTTAAAAAAGGAAATGCCTATGAAGATACAAGAAGCCTATAGAACACCAAACAGACTAGACCCCCCCAGAAAGTCCCCTCACCACATAATAATTAAACAACTAAACTAACAGAATAAAGAAAGAATATTAAGAGCAGCAAAGGAAAAAGGCCAAGTGACATATAAAGGCAAACCCATCAGAATAACACCCGATTTCTCAATGGAGACTTTGAAAGCCAGAAGGACCTGGACAGATGCAATGCAGACACTAAGAGACCATGGATGCCAGCCTAGACTAATATACCCAACAAAACTTTCAATCAGCATAGACGGAGGGAACAAGACATTCCAAGACAAAGCCAGATTTAAACACTACTTTTCCACAAACCCAGCCCTACAGAAACACTAGAGGGAAAATTCCAACCTAAGGAAGTCAGGTACACCATGGAAAACACAGGCAATAGATAATGCCACAGCAGTAAATCCCAAAGAAGAGAAGTACACACACACTACCATCAAAAAATAACAGGAATGAACAATCACTGGTCATTAATATCCCTTAATATCAATGGACTTAATTCACCTATAAAAAGACACAGACTTACAGAATGGATATGAAAGCAGGACCAATCTTTCTGCTGCATACAAGAAACACACCTCAAATTCAAAGATAGACACTACCTAAGAATAAAAGGCTGGGTAAAGACTTTCCAATCAAATGGTCTTAAAAACCAAGCAGGTGTAGCCATCCTAATATCCAGCAAAATAGACTTCAAACTAAAATTAATCAAAAGAGATCAAGAAGGGCATTACATACTCATCACAGGAAAGATGCACCAAGATTAGGTTTCAATTCTGAACATTTATGCCCCAAACACAAGGACACACACATATGTAAAAGAAACATTATTAAAGCTTAAACCACATATAAAATCCCACACATTAATAGGGGGAGACTACAACACCCCACTTTCACCATTGGACAGATCTCCCAAAATGAAACTTAACAGAGAAATAAAGGTCTTAACTGATGTTATGACTCAAATGGACTTAATCAATATCTACAGACTATTCCATCCTAACAAAAAAGAATATACCTTCTTCTCAGCACCCCATGGAACCTTCTCTAAAATCAACCACATACTTGGCCTCAAAGCAAATATTAACAGATACAAAACAATTGGAATAACCTCCTGCGTTCTATCAGACCACAAATGCAGATGTAACCAACTGTTTTATTAAATAAGAAACACAGAACCAATGCAAAGAAGAAAGTCAAGAGGTCAGAGCTAAGAGCTAAAAACCTTACCCTTCCTCTCGCAGTGGTCCTCCCTCTCCAAAAGAGACCTACTTCCTGTGTCTGTCTTTTTTTTATTATAGAGTTTCTGTTCTCTCTTCTCATTGGTTGTAAACCCAACCACATGACCTCCTATTCACTACCTGTCTGTACAGACCTCCAGGGCTTCTATGGTTGGTATTGAGATTAAAGGCGTGTGTCTCCAATGCTGGAACACACAGAGATCCTTGAACACACAGAGATCTACCTAGCTCTGCCTACCAAGTGTTGGGATTAAAGGTGTGCACCATGAACGCCCAGCTCCACTATGGCTTACTATTAGCTCTGACCCCCAGGCAACTTTATTTATTAACATACAAATATCATTTTAGTACAAATAAAATATCACCATATTTCCCCTTTTCTATTTTAATTAAAAGAAAAAAGGAAAAAGTTTATGACTAACATAAGCAAAACTATATACAAAAGTACAATAACTATATACAATATATACAAGTAATAAATACCTAAACAATGTCTAGTCCATTTGTATTTGACAAATTCAGAGAAAATAATTCCATTATCTATCCTATTTTGGTAAGTCAAAAATGTATCTAATTCACTTTCTATCCTAATTAATATTCAGCTATAACTAACTAATCTTCAACTCCCTCAGAGATTCAAGAAGGAAAATAATATTACCTAATAAAAAAGGTTTCTCCGCAGTGTTGGGGCATCATCTTAAGCCTATAAGCTTAGCATATCTGAGACTCATTTGTGAAGTAGGATGAAAACAAGGTCAATAGTTCGACCTCACATTGGGTGATAGCAGTCCATGTACCAGAAACACCTGAATTCCACTAGTGTCCTGTCATGATTCAGGATTATAAATTCTGGAAATTGTTGATTTTTTTTTTATTTCAGCTGTCCATTCTTCTTGGCTGTGTGTGTGTGGCTTCATCTCAGCATCCTGTTCTTCTCCATATCCCTCCATTAAATGCCAGTCTACTATTGAGAGGTGTGCGTTTAGTTACTCTTCAAGAATAACTGTTTCCATTGCACATCAGAAGCCATCTGCCCACTGACTGTTAAGCTGCCTTCGAAGAAAAGGGCACTGAACCTTTCCTGGATTGTGAAGGCCACTTCAGGGATGGTGCTATATTGTCCTGGCCTCAGAAGATGTCTTCTGATAAAGCCACAACCACACTTGTTTTGGCAAGAATCAGTAGTCCTTTGTTTTGTGTCCTGTCTGTCCTGTTTGTCAGCAGTTGATTCAAGGATACTTTGTTGTCCAGTGGCTAACTTTTGCCACAATGAAAGTTAACTCAATATGCAGTTTCTTCAATGCCCATATTTTCTCTG
Source organism: Peromyscus leucopus (assembly GCF_004664715.2). Classification (NCBI taxonomy): domain Eukaryota; kingdom Metazoa; phylum Chordata; class Mammalia; order Rodentia; family Cricetidae; genus Peromyscus; species Peromyscus leucopus. Next base: position 64,250,912 of record NC_051069.1, read on the forward strand.
AAGTAGATTGGTACTGCCAGGAGCCGACATGTCTCATAGCCATAACAAAAAGAAAAACTTTCTAAGTTATTAAAACATTTTAAATGCCATATTCTGTAGATCTCTGAAGGGTTTGAAGATGACCTGTCTATCTAAAATATATCTGCTCAATTTTTAAAGCATACCTAATATGACTACAAGTTCTATTATAATGTCTAACTACTAACTTACATTTCTTTATATCCTAATAGTTGGTAATAATAATATTCAAGAACCAGAAAATAGTATTACACTGTTAAATGAATGGTATAAGTACAATTAGAAATATACATATAGCATATTCTAACAATATCAATTTCAATATATATAATTTGTATACAATATAAAACAATCCAACCCAATGTAAAGTTAGACTTCAACAACAACAAAAACTACAGAAAACCTACAGTCTCATGGAAACTGAATAATGCTCAACTGAATCACCAATGGGTTAAGGAAGAAATAAAGAAAGAAATTAAAGACTTCCTAGCGATCAACAAAAATGAAGACACCACATACCCAAACTTATGGGACACTATGAAAGCAGTGCTAAGAGGGAAATTCATAGCACTAAATGCCCACATAAAGAAGTTGGAGAAATCTCATACTACTGACTTAACAGCACACCTGAAAGCTCTAGAACAAGAAGAAGTAAAGTCTCCCAGGAAGAATAGACACCAGGAAATTATAAATTTGAGAGCTGAAATCAATAAAATAGAAGCAAAGAGAACAATACAAAAATTAATTAAACAAAGAATTGGTGCTTTGAGAAAATCAACAAGATAGACAAGCCCTTATCCAAACTAACCAAAAGACAGAGAGAGAGCATCCAAATTAACAAAATCAGAAATGAAAAGGGGGACATAACAACAGACAATGAGGAAATCCAGAGAATCATCAATACATCAAAAATCTCTACTCTACAAAACTGGAAAATCTAAAAGAAATAGATAATTTTCTGGGTAGGTACCACATACCTAAGTTAAATCAAGACCAGATAAACTATTTAAATAGTCCAATAACCCCTAAGGAAATAGAATCAGTCATTAAGAGTCTCCCAACCAAAAAAAGGCCAGGACCAGACGGTTTCAGCACCGAATTCTACCAGATTTTCAAAGAAGAGTTAATACCAATACTCTCTAAATTGTTCCACACAATAGAAACAGAAGGAACATTACCAAACTCCTTCTATGAGGCTACAATTACCCTGATTCCTAAACCAAACAAGTATAAAACAAAGAAAGAGAACTACAGACCAATCTTCCTCATGAACATTGATGCATAAATACTCAATAAAATACTGGCAAACAGACACCAAGAACACATCAAAACAATTATCCACCATGATCAAGTAGGCTTCATCCCAGGGATGCAAGGGTGATTCAACATACGAAAGTCCATCAATGTAATACACCATATAAACAAACTGAAAGAAAAAAAAAAAAAACACATGATCATCTCACTTGATGCTGAAAAGGCATCTGACAAAATCCAACACCCCTTCATGATAAAGGTCTTGGAGAGATCAAGAATATAGGGAACATACCTAAACATACTAAAGGCAATTTACAGAAAGCCAACAGCCAACATCAAATTAAATGGAAAGAAACTCAAAGCGATTCCAATAAAATCAGGAATGAGGCAAGGCTGTCTGCTCTCCCCATACTTATTCAATATAGTACTTGAAGTTCTAGCCAGAGCAATAAGACAACATAAGGAGATTAAGGGGATACAAATTAGAAAGAAAGAAGTCAAGCTTTCCCTATTTGCAGATGAGATGGTAGTACACTTGAGTGACCCCAAAGATTCAACCAAGGAACTGATACAGCTTATAAACACCTTCAGCAACATAGCAGGATACAAGATCAATTCAAAAAAAATCAGTAGCCCTCTTATATACAATTGATTAACAGGCTGAGAAGGAAATCAGAGATACATCACCCTTAAAAATAGCCACAAATGATGTAAAATACCTTAGGATAACACTAACCAAGCAAGTGAAGGACCTATATGACAAGAACTTTAAGTCCTTGAAAAAAGAAATTGAAGCTGTCAGAAAATGGAAAGATCTCCCATGCTTATGGATAGGCAGGATTAACATAGTAAAAATGGCAATCTTACCAAAAGCAATCTACAGATTCAATGCAATCCTGATCAAAATACCAACACAATTCTTGACAGACCTGGAAAGAATAATACTCAACTTCATATGGAAAAAAAAACACACACACAGGATAGCCAAAAGAATCCTGTACAATAAAAACAACCTCTGGAGGCTTCACAGTCCCTGACCTCAAGCTCTCCTCTAGAGCTACAGTAATAAAAACAGCTTTGTACTGGCATAAAAACTGACATGTAGACCAATGGAATCAAATTGAAGACCCTGACATTAATCCACACACCTATGAACATATAATTTTTGACAAAGAAGCCAAAACTATACAATGGAAAAAAGAAAGTGAAGTCATATGACCTCTTTCTTCTTTTTTTTAATGGTAGCTGCCTAAATGTTGTAAAGTGATGACAGACCATATGGTGTTCGTAATCGTGGCTGCCCGTGTGGTTGTTTGTAGTTAATTATGGTAGTGGCAGACCACACATTGTTTTCCAGAGCAGTTTAAATTTGGGTTACAAGTTTTACAGATTAAACTATACCAAATTTATTAGCTTTTTATATAACAAGGTAGAATAGTATCAAATAACTTCTGTCGTTACCTCAGATTTAGGGCAAGAAAAGTCGAGGGCAAAATCTGAGCCCCAGAAGCTAGTTATGAGCATAGCTGAGCTGTTACCCAGATACACAGAACACATAAACTCAGGCAGTCAAAACCAATCAAAAAACATACTGTGACCACATTTCAAAACAAAACAAAAAATAAGCAAGCAAACAAACAAAAAAACCAATGGATACAGCTCCTTTAAGAGACTGTCATACAACAAGCACTTGAGTAGCCAGCATGCTCAGTAGAAACAAAAAGCTAAGTAAAAACACCTGCTACAGTGTGGGCACCAATATCCCAGAGTTTCAGGGGTTGAATGCAGCTCCAAGCTAAATGTTTCAATTTGATTGAATTAAATTCATCTTGGACTGAGGCAGTGGTCATGTACCCTAGAGTAGCTGAGCCAGCTGCCAGTGCAAAGCCACTTCGAAGGTTAAGGTTTGGCTCACACAGTCAGAAAAGGCTATAGACAAGCAGGGAAGACAGGTCCAAATGGAAAAAAAAAAACTCAAAACAGATTACAATGTGTTTAAAAATATGCCTAGGCTTTATAAAGAAAAGAAAATGGATATGGAGAGTCATAGGAAAAAATAAATGTTTTAAAAATAAGTAGAGTCTTTAAAGAGAGAGTAAAGTAGTATAAAAGAAATAAACCACCTAAAGTTGGGAGGAACACAGGGAGTCTGGATCCTGTATAGTGTGGTGTTGACTTTAAATTTTTTGAATGTTGAAGAGTGAATGGCAGCTGCTGAGAGATAAGGACTGTAAAAGGGACTACTGAATTAAACCAGCCTAAATACTTTAGGGGTGCCTTAATTTTAAAATGGAAGTCAGAAAAATGTATTGCATTGAGGAAGAGATTATGCTTTTGTTTCCACAGGAAATGAAAGTCTGCAGATTCCCTCAAGGTTAATAGAGATCAGGTTTGATCAGAAGAGACCTCCTGAAAATCTTGGCTACAGACATAAAGAAATAAACAAAGAAAGACTACCAGACATGTAACGTATATACTGAATTCTCTGTATGGGAACAGTTCTGAGACTGGACAACAAATGTTACAATTAGTTTTCCCAGGACTTGACCATTATCTCAATTTTCTCATGGTTCCCTAATGAGGATGTCACTCTTAAACAGCAGAAAGCAGTCCAGAGAACACAACCCCCACATTCATAAGAGGGTGGTGGATGGTTTTTGGTCATATGGTGGATTACAACAGTTTGTCATCTTTTGCAGCCTGTGAGACTAGCTCTTAATGCTGCTTCACAGGAGCATGACTTAGAAAAGTTTCTTATAATAAGTTCACACACACTGTTCAGATCATGTTCTTTTATTCTTTGTCAGCTATAATTCTAAAGCTTCTTTTCAGCTCTAATTCTACCTGTTTTAATTCCTACTAGTTTCTAATTCCTTCTAAATTCTACTTCTCTCTAAAAATCTCTTTGTCTCCACCTAGTTACTTTCTTGCACACATCTTTATACAGCTATTGTTCTATCTCTCTTCTATCCATACATCTCTACACACAACTTTTTCTATATACCCATATACACACTCAGCACAACTCTTTACATCATAGCTCTTTACATAGCTTTCCCTAGCCCCCTTTCATAGCTAAACTCTGGACAAATAGAAGTGACATTTTCAGGGTCACAAAGAATTTCTTCAGTAAACAATCAGAGACAGAGCCATGTCTCAATGTTATCAGTCTCACTTTGGTTCAACAGACATTTAGAAATTTGTCCTTGATCCCACTGTCTCCAAGGACAACTTAATCTATTTTTGAATTTGTTCTAAGGTCTTAGCTAAATGTGTAAAAAGCTGTGTTTGTAACTGAGAATTCTCCTATGTCAGTCTGTGTTAACAATTTAAAAATAAAAAGACCTAAATGTCTTACAGTCTTTGTGGAACAATAGATCTAGTTATGAAGCATATCCTAATATATTTCTATGTATCAAAATTATACAGCTTAATGAGAAGTCATCTTACTGACCATCCATGGATATATGTGCCCATAAGATTGAGAAGTAATCATGATATTACATGTACACATTACATGAAAATGCATGGTAATGGGGAGATTCCACAACTATATTTGCACATGTGAAATTTCAGACAGAAGCAATGGTATTCAGAGTCTGTGGTCCATAAGTTTTGCCTGATGGGGTTTCCCCATCAGAGAATTTTTCATCTGGTGTGTTGACATCTGTATTATCATTTGCTATCTGTACTTGCATCACGGTCCACAGTAGATCGTGATAGTCATCATCTAGTGGGGATATAGCAATATGGGCTAAAAAGACAACTATTAACATCAAATGTTTTACATTGGTATGGATTTTGGTATATTAATGTCAATTTAAAGTTATTTTTGTTATATTGTATATATATTTATACTCTTGCTTGGGATATTGTGCTTATTCAGCTCATTTAAAAATGTATAATTAAGAAATCCAGATTTTTGGTTGAGGGACATCTAGGTTGTTTCCAGTTTGGGGCTATTATGAATAAAGCCACTATGAACATAGTTGAATAAGTGTCCTTCTGGTAGGAGGGAGTGTCCCTTTGATATATGTCCAAGAAAGGCATCTTGAGGTTCTTGAGGTAGACTGATTCCCAATTTTCTGAGGAACTTCCATATTGATTTCCATAGTAGGTATACAAATTTGAACTCTCACCAGCAATAGAAGCGTGTTCTATCTGTTCCAGATCCTGGACAGCATAAGCTGTCACTTGTGTTTTTGATCTTAGCCATTCTGACAGATTTAAGATAAAATCTCAGTGTTATATTGATTTGCATGTCCCTGATGGTTAAAGATGATGGACATTTCTTTTTCTTTTTCTTTTTTTTTGGTTTTTCGAGACAGGGTTTCTCTGCGTAGCTTTGCGCCTTTCCTGGAGCTCACTTGGTAGCCCAAGCTGGCCTCGAACTCACAGAGATCTGCCTGGCTCTGCCTCCCAAGTGCTGGGATTAAAGGCGTGCGCCACCACCGCCCGGCTGATGGACATTTTTTTAAGTGTTTCTCAGCCATTTGAGGTTCCTCTGTTGAGAATTCTCTATTTAGATACGTATCACATTTTTAATTGGATTATTTGGTTTGTTGATTATCTGGTTTGTCTAGTTTCTTGAGTTCTTTTGTATATTTTGGATATTAGCTCTCTGTCAGATGTGGAGTTAGGGAAAATCTTTTCCCATTTTGTAGGCTATTGTTTTATCCTATTGATGGTGCCCTTTGCTGTGCAAGAGCTTTTCAGTCTCCTGAGGTCCTATTCATTGACTGTTGTTCTTGGTGCCTACACTACTCGTGTTCAGGAAGTTGTCTCCTGAGCAAATGAAATGTGATCAAGGCTATTCCCCACTTTCTCTTCTATTAGGTTCAGTCTGTCCAGTTTTATGTTGAGGTCTTTGATCTACTTGGACTTGAGTTTTGTGCAGAGTGATAGATATGAATCTATTTGCATGTGTCAATGACCTAACTCATATTCACTAAGGTTTGCATCATAAATGTCCTGCAGTTTCTCTCATCATTACATGAACCTCCACTTTCTACACAGGCATCTTTAATGAACAAGTCATATCCAAACTACAGTATCAAATTTTATTTATCTAGTTAAAGGCTCAACATATGTTCAAATATTTTTTCAATTAAATATTTCTCCCAAATATTTAGCAAATGGCAAACATTGAAATTATCTCTTTTGTACATTTTTATGAAGGAGAAAACTAACAAAATGCAGCAAAAGTTTTTAATATGTGACTGATCTTCTTTATTGCATTCATTTCTGTGGTATGGGAAACTGAACCCAGATTCTTGTAACTGCTAGACAAGTATTCTACCACTGAGCATGATACCTACCCAAACTGTATTTATATTGGATTCTTTGATACCTGCATTAACTACACTAATATAGAGACTAGAACACTCTGATCTTTTCATTTTCTTTAGATTTTTATTTTGGTTTTCTTTTATACCTTCTTTTCAAAGTATCAGTTCTGTTTAAAATGCATTTAATGATCTCATTTAGGCCACAATTATTTCATTTAACTTGATTTTAATTTACTGTGATTTTATTAATAGATATGGTCAGGAGCAACGCAATTGTGCCCATAATGCATTACCTTCTGTGCATCCAGAGTAGGAAGAGGAAGATTGGACTAATAAATTGGATGCCAACCTTCTACTTGTTATTCTCCAGCCTCTATTGAATCTCACAACAGACTCCAAAGCTGATGGAACTCACTCAGCTGGTATTCTAGTGAGGATACTAAAAGGAGTGACTCCTTTAGTAACATCTAATGCAGTGGCTTTCAGCCTTCCTAATGCTGTGACCCTTTAATACAGTTCCTTGGTTGTAGTGACCCCCAACCGTAAAATTATTTTGTTCCCATTTCATAGCTGTAATTTTATTGCTGTTATGAATTGTAATTCAAATATCTGATATGCAGGATATCTGATATGTGACTCCCAAAGGGGTCTCAACCCACAGGTTGAGAACAACTGACCTAAGGAGAGCTTGATGAGGAAATTCTTAAGAGCAGAACATAGGACCACTTTATTTAAGGCACTAGATATTGTGGCCACCTTCTTCTTAAAAAATACATCATGTTTCTCCTCTATTCCAACTCACTATTGTGTCATTTCCTTTGTAAAGTTAACTGACTGAAAGATTTAACTAAAAATTGAACAGCAAAATACTCAAGTTATTCAAATGGGGATGAAAGTAGAGCTAAATCAGCAAATCACTCAGACTAACAGCACTAATTCTTAAACAGAATTTTCTAAACTAAATATGGTACAACCTAGGACTGCTTAGTGGATTGGATTCTAGTTCTGCCAAAATCATTAAGAAAAAATAACAACTCAACTTCTCCACTGATTTAACTCTAACCTGAAGAAATTCAGGTATTTGAAACTAAAATACAAAATGCTGCCTTTATAAATTTGATATATGTCTATAACATGAACAACCTAAAATTAAGCAAATAACCAGGTTTCATTTTCCATTGCTTTTGAGAAATGGTGTTTCTCACTTTCTTTCTAAAGGGATAAGAAGTTATCATGTGTGAAGGTAGCATGGAGACTATCAGTAACTCCCATAGTAATTATCATGTACATGTTAGGTACAGATGTATTTAACAAGAAAGAATTCATGAACACAAGATCCAGCATTGAATCAGTAACAAATAATTATCAGTAAAACATGGTTGAGTCAAATGGGAAAGCCAGGTATAAATTTCAAGCCTCAAAAAAAAAAAATCAGAAAATCTAATGTAAGATAGCAGAGTAACCAAAGAAATAAATGGAAAAACAAAAAAGATGATATTCCAGAAGAAAGCTGTGAGTGTAATTGGGTCTTAATATTGCTATTACTCAGGATTGGTACAGTTGAAAATTTTACATCCTTAATAAGAGTTTTCCTGAGTAAATTATGCCAAGGAATTCATTAGCCTCCATGTTCTTTTCTATCCAGATGTCTGTCTTTGTCCATAAGTATGTGGGGGGGCAGTAGTGGATAGCACTGTGACACATTTATCACTTTTCTGTATCCCACCACTAGAAAAATAAAAAAATGATATGTCTTTTTCTATCAAGTTCATGATACTAGTTGATGTCATAGGATCAATGCCTTTTGTTTATTTTATAATATATTCTGGATGACTTAAATTTGGATGACCTTTAATTTGGAGTTTGCTCAATTCTTAAAATTATAAATTACATGGCCCATTATCTTTTATATAATTTCAATGTCTATTTTATTGTATGTGAAAACAGAACATCTTTTCTATAGACTAACTCCTCTCAACAACAACCATACCCACCGCCAAATATCATTCTTCAACTGGAAACACATCCAAGATTCTCAGAGCTTATGAAGATGAATCATGACATACAGAGTGAGTACACTGAGAACAAAGGAGTGTCAGCTCAGAATGTCACATCTGTAAAAGCAGTCAAATGATATCTTGAGGAGCATTTATATCACAAGCCACAACTAACACAGTTAACAATATTTATTACTTGGTAATGTATTTTTCAATATTTTTTCAAATCGTGAACACCCGGGACTTTAGCTTACATAAACTATAGTTTCTAGAAAATTAAATGGTTTGCCACACATTTTATACACAGAGCAAACAACAAGCATAAAAATGTAGTTTCATAAATAGATTGGTTCTTTATTAGCATAAGATAAAGGATTGTCTTTATAAGAATTCCATGAGAGTTGGCTGCTGTGAACTGTAGCCTGTGCTGCGTCAGATTTCAATCCTGATGTGTTAGAATCAAAATCAACCCAACTGTATGTTGTCCAAGAGTTAGGCCATGGGATACAGAACAGAGAATCTGAGTGGGTCATTTGATACTCCCTATGACAGCACTCATGTACAACACAGGAAATTTCTGATATTACTTAACCACTTTTCATACATCTCTTCAGTGTTCATTTTTGGCTTAATACTGTTTTGAGTGTGTCACTCAAGGGTTCATGTATTAGAAACTTGGTCATGATGTAAGAGATGGGTTCTATCCAGTGTTTATCAAGTAATCAAATGTGCTGCCTTAAGTAGGAATTAATGCAGTTTTGTGGGGCCCTGTAATTATCAGGAAAAAGTTGCAATGAAAAAGCAAGACTAACTCCTCTCTTATCTCTGGCTTCCTGCCTCAGCCATATGATACATCCTTTTTGCCTCACCCCCCCCCCACCATGATGCCATCTGTCACAATGTGACATAGCCAAGGGATCCTCAGCAGACCACAAAAGAGTGAGACTACCTTATCATGGGATCTTAACTTCCAAAAACAGAGTAAAGTAAACCTATCTTCATAAAACTCTTTCCATAAATAAACACTAGGCTCAAGTATTTTATTATCTCAATAAAAAGGGACTGACTATATGAGTTTAAAATGTTAATAAATAATATCCCTATTAGTCTTGACAAATACAGAACACACAGAGAGAAAGACACAGGAGTCACATAGTGAAGATAGTGATGCCAGCTTGATAGCAAATAAATTAGCTCAGAAGAGTGGCTTAAATCTGCACCAACAGCCAGCTTTTCTTGATGCCACACTCTAAAATGAAATGAATCCATCTTAACACATGCAATGCTAAGACAGGCCAGGATCTATTTAAGGGGGCTGTGCTTCCAGAATGGAGGGCATGGAAAGACAAATGAACCCTGAGAATAAGGAAAATAAACAATGTTCTTTGTGAAATTCATCAATCGCACAAATCTTACCTACTGGGGTGGGAGGCAGAAGGCCCACACCAGAGTCTTTCTTGGGCAGCTAAGGTACTCAGATGGACACTTACTCTTGAACATCTGTTTTCTCTGCTCTCTTTCTTGTTTTCTCTTCTGATACATTTATAGTTTAAATTATAGTTTAAATTAAATTATAGTTTAAATATTCCTCATTTATGCTCACTCTTATTTCTATCTCTCAGTTTGTATTTTACTACTTTTATGATTAAACTTTAATGTTAAAATACCCACTCAGAAATATATCTGCTCTGAGTGTCAAGACAGTAAGATACTTAGGAGGAAAAAAAAAATCCCGTGATAAATGCCTCAAGTAAATGGAATTAAGAAGAACAAAATCAGCTGTAACAGTGAAAGCAAAGAAGTTTCATTACAGATTAATTTGAACTAAATGTTCAAGGAGAAGTAGACCAGAGAGAGTTTATCCATAAAGAAAACTGAATAAACAACAGGAGAAAGATTCTGTTTCTGAACACCTGTATTGGTCTAATAACCAAAGATATAAATATGTTTAATCAAGTGTAATGGATGTTTAATGGTTAACTTATGAAATGCTTCAGAAAGTATTTTTCCCTATTCAGGCAGGACAACTACTATTACAGAAATTCAGACTCAGCAAGTTTATAGCTTTGCAACATTTTATTTTCAAAATTTAAAAGTGATAACACAAATAATTTAAGTACCCTAAAGCATCAAGATGCTCTTAAAGTGTCATAAGCTTATTTCAGAATAGTTTCACACCAGCCACAGGTTTCTTATAAAACATATTATCATCTGTCCTCATTAGTCTACTGTTTTGTATAAAGAAAAAATTTGATTATGGTCCTATTTGGTGTCTGGGTCATCAGACTGTGCTATACAGTAAACAGCAAAGTTGTCTCTTAATAAAAAGTTGTATGGCTCTATTGAAGATCCTTCTCAGTGTAGACATAGCACCTGTCTCTTTTAGTGGATGGCTTTAGCATCCATATCCAATCTCATTTTTGTACCAAAAGCATGAAGAGAGGATGACTAAAATTTATTGGAATTAGGCAAGCTGGACGGAAGGATAGGGGCTGTAGTAGGTCAAAGATGCCCAAGGGCTAGACCTCAAATCTTTGACATGAGGCTTGCACCATCTCAGCTCTGAATTCCGTTATGAAAGATAAAGATGTAGGCTGAGAGATTTAGACTAGGCATCCTAAAGAAGGTCAATGCAAGATGTTATTCAGCAGAAACTATTCTGAGCAGGCAAAAATCCTAAATGGAACTGACTCTAGATATATAGAAAAGTTTTACTTTGGACAGTTTAATGCATATATACAAGCATGGGAACCTATAACTCAAGCAACCAAGGATCATGGTAAATCCATTAGAAAAAAATCAGAACTCCTACCAAAAGTGTCTGAGTTCTTACCTACAAATAAACAACACAGGCATATTTATGGCCCACTACTTCTGTAATCTATGAAGATGATCTTAATGAGGACTCCTAGTAATGGAAGATAGAGTCTCAACAGGCCGTCTCTTGTAGCCAAGTAAGGCTTCCAGTGGCAGGGCTAAATTGCATTCAACTAAGTTGTTCACTAAGGGAGTCCTATGGAAACCCCCAAATGACACTGTTGCTAAGACAAAAGACTGCTCTACACAAAATGACATAGAAAAATACCCACACAGCTCAATGAACATTGAGAAGTCAACCTGGAGCTGCCACCCCTCCATTCCACTCTCTTTGGTGTGGGAAAGTACTCTGCAGGCTACCTAAAGAGAAATGTAAACATCAACTGAGACACAAAATCTGTGACCTACATTCTGTCCTGCCTACATATTATGCTAGGGAAATGGTGGCACAGAACTTGTGGGAGTAGTCAACAGACGTTTGATTTGACCTAAGGCCCACGCCATAAGAAGTAACACATGACTGACACTGCTTGCTTGAGTGACCAAGAATCAGAGACTAGAAAGCCAATAGATCTAGGATAAAACTAAACACAACTGGTCTAAAAAAATCGATAAAATGATTCCTAATAATATTCTGCATATACATAGAACCGTGCCTTACACAGACATCATCAGAGGATTCTTTCGGCAGCAGATGGGAACAGATGCAGAGACACACAGCCAGACACTATGCAAAGAAGGAGTATAACTGGAAGTCTCCATCACATTCCTCCACTCAGAGCTCAGGTAATCCCGAAGAAGAGAAGTCAGAAAAATAGTTGTAGATGTAACTAACCGTCTTATTAAATAAGAAACACAGAAACAATGTAAAGGAGAAAGCTGAGAGGTCAGAGCTCAAAGCTAAAATCTCACCCTTCCTCCTGCTGTCCCAGCTTCGCGAAAAGAGCTACTTCCTGTCTGTTCTTCTTTTTTATAGTATGTTGTTCTGCCTTCTCATTGGTTGTAAACCCAAACACATGACTGCCTCGTCACTGTCTGAATGTACAGCCCCCTATGTCTTAAAGGCATATGTCTCCAATGCTGGCTATATCCCTGAACACACAGAGATCTATGGGATTAAAGGCGTGTGCCACCACCGCCACACTCTTGCTATGGCTCTAATAGCTCTGACCCCCGGACAACTTTATTTATTAACATACAATCAAAATCACATTTCAGTACAATTAGATTACCACCACAAATAGTAAGAGCTGGAGGGGATGGAGGACACCAGGAGAACTAAGACCTCTGCATCACCAAAGCAAGATGCATGAGTGTGCAGGGACTGAAGTGGACAGCAAAAGGCCTACGGAGTCTACACCAGCTCAACTGTGTACATAGAATTAGCTGTTAGCTGAGTGTTTTTATAGGACTCCAGACTGTGAGAACCAGTACGTCTCTGAGTCTTGTACCTGCTCTTGGGACTTGTTTCTTCCTTGTGAATTGCCATGTCTAACATCAATATGATAGTTTTTGTTTCAGCTTATTATATTTTATTGTGTCACATTTGCTTGTTATCTCTTAGAAGACTTTTCTAATGAGAGAAAAAATGGGAGTGGATCTGGAGGGGAGGGAAGGTAAGGAAGAACTAGGAGGAACAGAGGAAGGGGAGACTATAATCAGTATATACTGTGTGAAAAAAAATATTTTTAATAAATAAAAATGTTTTAAAAATTAAGTTGTAATTTTAATGTCTCTTTGTTCTACAGTCTTTTTCAGTGCCTTCACATACTCTGTCTTTAATACCTGTGTCATTTACTGGTGATTACATGTGAAAAGAAAATTAAGTTTAGACATTCAGACTGAGCCCTTTACCCAATGTTAATTTATTGTGGATCCTGTAACCTCACATCAAATGAAGTAGCTGTAACATTAGGAGCATATTTCTTCATAGATATGGATGCTAGAAATCTCAAGACAAGTGTTGACAGGGCTACTTTCTTCTGAGAGATGTGAGACAGACTCTGTCCCAGGCTCCTCTCCTAGTTTCTGCTGTCAATCGTTGGCATTTCTTGATTTACAGACCTCTTACCTAGGTCCCTACATTCAGGCTTGCATACACACGTTGTATAAGGATACTGAACCTACTGGATTAAGACCTAGCCTACTCCAACATGACTGATTCTGCACTAATTACATCTAAAAAGACCAAATTCATATACTGAAATTTGATGAATGAAGTCTTCAGCTCCTTAACTTTGAGTAGACAGAAATCAATCTTTAAAAATACTTCTGGTATGTGGCTTGCATATATACCTGTTGCCTGAATTTGTTTTAGACCTATTTACTTTAAGAGCTGATTGTGAAATAGAATGCAGAGCATTAGTTTAATATGAGCTAAAGACACAAGTATAATTTGTTTAGAACTATGTAAAAGTTCATTTCCTGAAAAATAAGACTTTATTTCTGTATTTGAGTGCCAATATTCCCATTGTCTTACTGACATCTAGACCATGTTCACTTTTCATCCCTGGGTTCATAGTCTGAATTCTCAAAACAAAAATCATTAGCATAACTTAAAATCTCTGCATAGAAGGGCTATGAATGGAGCTTACTGCTTCAGCATCCATGAAGTTGTAGCTTTGACCCCAGAAACAACAACCAAAACTCCTTCAGCTTCACAGTCTTATCCTTCAGCTCAATGTTCCTGACTTTCAGTAGTCATTCAGATCAGCATCTCCATCAGACTAGCTAAACTCTTAGATTTCAAATTCCTTGACATATGCTACTCTTTTATCTACTTCTCTAGACCTTCTTTTATTAAATAAATTTTTGTGGTAATTTCATAGATAGATGTATAAATGGATAGCTTGGTATAATTGGACTTAAAAACAACAAGAAGACATGCCAAAGTGTTAATTAGGGAGATGACACACCTAATTCTCCTGTCTTAATTCCATGTTCCTCTTTAATTACAATTTTTCTTATATTTGTTTGATAAAAGTTCCCCTTTTCAAGAACTTCACAGAGAACAATCTTTATTATAAGCAATAAGAGCACATTATCCTAGATTAAAGGGTTTGTAATTTTCCTTAGACCTTCAACTCACACAAGTCCACTGGGATCATCATGTTGTTTGTAGGCTACTTTCTCCTACTTCTGTGACTCACTGTTTTCACTCTTTCCAGAATACTATTTCCAGATATTTTAAGCTGTGATAACACTGGCTTTACATTTGCACTCATTTTTTGGTAGATACATTTTGCTGATTATATGACAAAAATAAAATAAGCTAGGTGATGGTAGTGCACACCTTTAATCGTACTACTTGGGCGGCAGAGGCAGCCAGATCTCTATGAGTTCAAGGCCAGCCTGTTCTACAGAAGGAGTTTCAGGACAGCCAGGACTACAAAAAGAAATCCTATCTCAAAACACAAATAAAAACAAAGTTAAACATGACAGCAGGAATGGTTTGTGTTTGCTGTACCATATCTGAAACCTAAACTAGAAGTAGATACAAGGATGACTCGGGGTTGGGAAGCAGAGTCCTTGGAAGATAGAATAGGATACAGACTTCTATATCCCTGTGTTAAGTAATGCCTGCATGCATGCCTGCTGTGTCCAGTTCATTAGAAGAAAATAACTAAAATCTTTCAAGATTCAGGGCAGCAAACAAAGATTCTTTCCTCTCAATGGGAGAAGCAATAAAGAGTGTGTCTACTTACTAACCCTCCACTGTAATCTTAGAAAATCTTTCTGCAGTTAAGATAAAATGCCTATGCTAAAATATATTAACCAGAATTTCTACTTAAAAAATTAAAAAAAAAAATGTGTGCATGTGTGTCTATCACCTGAGCTGTCTCAATAAGACAAAGCCCCTTTCTTCTTAGAGCAGTTTATTTCCAATTTCAAAAGTAATTTATACTCAAACCAGAGAACATATATAAAAATAAAAATGTGAATGAGAAAAGTCATTGATCTTTATCACGTTAGGTATGCATCAATACCAAATGTCCAGCACTGTTTTCTAGATTTAAAGATTCTTCATCATTTATCATTATTTATCTAGTACTTTGTAGCAATAATCACCCTTTAGAATTTTGTTTGGCTTTTCTATTTCCTGTACTATGGATTAGAGGGTTTATAGCCTCACATATGTCCTCTTCTCTCCTTCAGTTTCCTTATGGACCTATAAAATGAGGTCAGTCAGTTTCCTGCTCCAGCTTACTGCAGCCATGTGGTCCTTGTCATTATGGACTTTCATTCTAAAACTTTAGACCAAAGTAAATTCTCCCTTTCATAAGATGTTTTTGATCATGGTGTTTTATCACAGCAACAGAGAAGTAACTAAGAAAAACACCATTGCAATGTCTTTAGGTATTGCCTTAAAGCGGCAATAATTCACATTAAATAAAACTATTTATCTAATGACTTCATAATAGAACATTTATGCTGTTTGTATTTCTGATACATAAGTAATGTTACTTTTTCAAATGTGTTTTTTTGTTAAAATTTGAATTGCATTTTTCTCAGTGTATAATTACATAATTAGTGATATCTTGCTACATTATTTTCTTCTATTGTTATTTTATTAAAAATATATTTTTTCATACAATATATTCTGATTATGGTTTCCTTTCCCTCAACTCCTTTGAGATCCCCCATTTCTCCTCTCATCTGAGTGCATATCCTTTTTGTTTCTCTTTAGAAAACAAATAGGCGCTCAGTCGGGGAGCTTTCACGATGACTCTGCTCTATTCAGCTCCACAGCCTCTTGGGCCATCTGGAGCCTCAGAGCCTCTTTAGTGCCGGAGTTCGCAGGCGGCAGGCGAGCAGAACCTCTGGATGGACTCTTCCTCGGAAGCTTGGTAATTTGCAGCAGCTGGCCAATGCTCCTCATTACCATCTGTCTGTCAGCATAGTCCAGCGTCATTTCACTGCGCTGGCAGGGACTCAGCTCCGAATTCTGTATAGAGAAAGCGCCTGGATCCTCGTCTATCAGTGGCTTCAAGACAACCAGAAGTGCCTGCTCTTGCACCCAGTGGGCCTCCAGGCAAGATGTCCCCGCCCATCAGGATGTGCCGCCGGGCATTCAGCTATGATGATGCCCTAGAGGACCCTGTGCCCATGACTCCTCCTCCATCGGACATGGGCAGCATCCCCTGGCAGCCAGTGATTCCAGAGTGCAAGTACCAGCATCTTGACAAGACAGAGGAAGGAGTGGCCAGTGTCTCTTCCCTTGCTGTGATTCCATCAACAGCCACTGACAATTCAGACAAGGCTCCTGTGATGAAGGCTAAATCTACCCATGTCATCATGAATTCCCTGATCACAAAACAGACTCAGGAGAGCATCCAGCGTTTTGAGCAACAAGCAGGACTGAGAGATGCTGGCTACACACTCCACAAGGGCCTCTCCACTGAGGAGACCAAGTACCTCCAATTGGCAAAAGAACTCCATAAACTAAAGCCTCAGAGTGGAGAGACAACAAAATAGAAGCATCCTGCATCAGCCCAGTCCACCCTGAACAGCCTCCCCTACTCCTCCCCCAAGCAGAATTCCAGAGGCTGGTTACCCTCTGGCTCCTCCACAGCTTTACCTGGCCTGAATCCTCACACCATGAATCCTGGGAGTGAGAATGACAAGAACTCGGCAGAAAAGTGGAGCCCCTTTGGACCGAGGCCCCTGCAGATGTCTGACTCTGGTTTTCCCATCCAGGCTTACAAAGGTGCCCCGAAACCCTCTCCTATGGAGCTAATGCATGCCCAAGCCACACCAGTAGGTGAAGATCCAGCAACCTTCAAGCCGCCTAAGATGGATATCCCAGTGGTAGAAAGGAAGAAACCACCACCTCGAACCCATAATCTCAAACCCCGTGAACTGAATGTGCTCACACCCACTGGCGTCTAGAATGCTTTCTGTCCAAGGTCTGCAACTTTCCCTGGGCTCTAACATAGGAGTGATGTAGTTAACTGGAGGCTGGAGTGACATTGTGCAGATTGTCTTTGTGTGAGAGAAACCATTTTGCACTGCTTTCAGGTTGGTGGAAAATGTCAGTGGTGCTGCGGGGGGACCTCACTTTTTTTTTTTTTAAATCATTTATCCTAGAGAAGGAATTGACCCTCGCTTTCTTAGGTAAATAATGCTGGTGTGCTTCCAAAACTATCAACATGAGCAGTTACAAATCATGATAGAAGTGCCAAATCATTTGGACAGTCATGGCTTTCTGACATGCTTTAGTCTTGTGAGTGGGCCTGGACTTGTCTGAGAGCTGGGTACAGCTCATGACCACACTTGGCAGGACCCTGGCTCTTTAAGTTGAACCACGGGTTTTTTTTCCTGATTAGTCCAGTGTACACTTTGTACACTTCTGCAGCTGGAGGGTTGTCTATCTGCTGTGTCACAGAACAAACATTAGTCTCGCATGGCGTCTTTTGCACTTTAACATGAAATTTATTGAACTCCTAATTGAGGCTACCGGTTTCATGCTGATAAATGATTCCTTTTCCCCTTCCCTTACTGGGTCTTGCTCATGCTAAGCAAGTGCTCTACCACTGATTTTCAACCCTAGTTCCTAAATCCTAAGTTTTTTTTAGTTGTGTGTGTTTTGGTTTTTGAGATAGGGTCTTACTATGCAGCCTTGACTAGGCTGGAATTCACTCAGTAGACTCAAAGAAAAGATCTACCTGCCCCTGCCTCCCAGTGCTGGGATTAAAGGTGTATATCAGCACACCCAGCTCAAGGTTTTGTTAAAGATAGGTACAATTGCATTATAGCCTTCAGGTTCATCTGAACTTGGTGTCACCTTATTGTGATAACCTTGAGAGCAATTTCCACCAAGCCTCCCTCATATGTTCAGTAACACATCTTACTGAGGAAAAGAAGCAAGAAAATGTCCTTTCCTTTCTCCTTATTGTTCACAGGTCTGTTGGTCTTGCACACTGTCACATTCACTTGCTAGATCATTTTAGATATTAGTCTTTTTACATAATGAGCTAACCTTCTCACAGAGAAGCTCTAGAGACTAAGATTGTTGTAAAAATTAATTTATTTGTGTTATCTTGTATTGACAATAAAAATCTTTACTACTTTTTCAAAAATTAAGAAAAGAAAAGAAATAAACATCCTAAGAATAATTTAAAAAATAAACTAAAATAAAACCAAACTGAATAGGACAAAAACACAAAGAAGAAAAAGTAAAAAAAAAATCACTTTCTATTATTTTTAAGTGAGGAATTTTTTTTAAAAAAAAAATTTAACAGAAGAGAGTTCCTTTTCATATACTTCTGCATTTCACTTTCAATTCAAATATAACTTAAATATAATATGAGATAATAAACACAATATGACCAATTTTCAGAAATATGTGTTTTCAATATGCAAAATATAAAAGTTAAGTATTGGTACTTTGTTTTGTTTTTAAAACAAAAAATTATTCATCATCTTGACAAGGAGTCAGTCATTGATGTGTCCGAAACAAAAAAAGAACAGAAATATAAAAGAGGCTATCTCCTGTTCCATAAATTAATACAATTGCTACTTAATGAATTTTGAGCCTGAACTAATGAGTTTATGGAATGGCTGCATCTATGTGTCCTGGGCAGCAGCAGGAGGAGTATTACCTTATTTCTTTAATGTTCAAAGCTGTCCAAGTGTTCATATTTGTTAAGGGAGATAAGAAATGGGGTAAATCATCTTAAGTGTGGGTGAAGATAGGCCAGAGTGTGCCTATTAGGACTTGAGTTGGGTTAAAAAGTATAAAAATAAGCAAGAAAAGGCAAGAACCCAAGTACCTTGAGAAGAGAGGAAGACCACTTATCTGTGAGTATATAGACAATTGTTTATTGGTTGTTATTAGTGATTATGCTATTTTAGTAAACTGGTAGTTTTCTATTCTCCTCCAAAGACCATACCTTTCCTATTATCTGAGCTGACAATGCTCTTCCAAGAACCAAGGACTACTTAACAAAATCCACAATGCCATACATTAGAAGCCCTCTTTTTAATTGTTGGTTAAGGCTATCCAAGACAAACATGGTATGTACTCACTCATAAGTGGATACTAGATATAAAGCAAAGAACAATCAGACTGCAACCCAAAGAACCAGAGAGGCTATATAGCAGGGGGGACACTAGGATGACTGTGGCTTATAATAAGTTTTGGTTTTATTCAATTACTGGGCAAACCTCAATGAAACATTTCATTATCACTATCAGGATAAGAATTTATACTGTATCAAGCTGATAATAGAAAAATAAATAAATAAATAAATAAATAAATAAATAAATAAAATGAAAAAAGAGAGATTCCTAAAACATATAGTTTATTGCTGTTGTCATTGGTTATTCCCCAGAGGTGGAAGATAAGTTCCACTTGCTGGAAACATGCCTGGTACTGGGTACCTAAATATTCCTAAACAGAAAACCTAAGTAATTGTTGACTAACACATCCACTTTGTAAAAACAAGAAATATAAACTTAAAAAATATTACTATCAAAACACCAAAAAGAAAAATTAAGGAAAAACACAAAATAATATGCATGTTTCAGAATATCTATTATAAGTAAAAAATTATATTAGTGTTTAAAAATAGTTCTGAATTATATTCTATTCATAGATATTCTGACATCCTTAAGTTATTATACAATATGTAAAACTGTGTCTTAAAGTTAGATTGGAAAATAAATGTAAAAATTGAAGAAAATATTTTTTCACTTACTGTGCTAACTTTCGTGTCCCTAATTGAAAATAGGCATTGGGTTGTTCAATGTTGATCAGAAATGAAAGCTCTATTGATGTGTAACAGGCATGTTGTGTCTTGAAGGAAGCATTTCACAGCCCTCTTCTCCGAACTGTGTCTCTTCAGCTCTTACCACCCACTCCTCCATAGTGTTCCCTGAGCATTATAACCATCCACAGTTTCTTGTACTTCACACTTTCACCAGTTAATTGAACTCAGGGGCTATTAATAACAGGAAAACAAAAACAAGCCATTAAGTTTCAAGGAAGATAAGGTAAAGGGCACTAGGGGACACTGGAGGGATGATGCATATGACCAAATGCAGTATATAAATGTACAAAATTTTCAAAGAATGAATTAAATTATTTTAAATGACGATTATAAAGAGGAAAATCATAAACACATAAATCATAAACACATAAACAATATCTGAGCATGTATTATTGTTCAAATTATTAAAGTATTTACATTCCTTTATATATAACATATTTACTATGGTTTTGCTGAGAAATTGAAGTTTCAATGTTTAGTGCACCTAAAAACAATTAATGATAAAGATTTAGAAGGAAAATATTATTTTTTCTGAAATAATGACTAATTTTCCTCGAGTTGGTTTTAATTTATTTGAATATTTGTCCATGAGATATATACCACAATGATTAATGATATCACCTTGATGGTTTAGTTTTCTTTCTAACCATGTTTGTTCACTAGTTTGTAACTGTACAATCTATATGGAAAGAAATTTCATGAAAAGAAAAGTTAGGAAGTATTAGTTTCATGCAAACATAGTTCTATCTAATCTTATATATGATAACTTATATCTTAGTTTTCTTCTGTCAACAACTGCCTTAAACTGCTAATTAAACTGTAATCCAAAACTGTAGGTCCTGGAATATCTGAGTTGAGAAGCAAATCCAGGGAGACTTAGATACTAAATGTGGTCAAATCAGTGGGTTGCTAGAGGAATTCTAGGCCATCTCTCATTCTTGTCCTTTGTGGTCCATACCAGTGTTACTGCACTGGTAGATGTCATAGCTACCTCATCCAGAACTGCAGGTGTCAAAGAGACCATTAACAATGCAACAGTATATTGAAACCGATGATCTTCTCTAGACATAGTGAAGAGCTATAAACTCCAGTGAACAAAATACAATAGACTTTTTTTTTGTCAAAACTTTTAAATGGATTCATTATCTCAGTACACTCTTCCTCTGTAGCACTGTTATATTGAGTAGCTTCTCTGATAACTAGTATTTGTTTCTGTTGCCTGAGATTATGTAAAAAGCTATTTTAGGCAAAACTTCACAGTAGGTGCTTTTTCTAGTTTTAAGAGATTTTAAAAATTCTGATTTTCTCATGAATCTAAGCTATATTTATGAAAGTTAAATTTTAACAGAAAAAGCAGTCATAGATCATCCTTTCTTTTTTAGTGTTTGGTTTATTTTGTTAAGAAAATTCCAATTTCAAAGAGATTAAAATAACTTTTTCTGTCTTTCAAAAATGTAAGTGAATGTCTCTTTCTTTGTCTATTTGTAATCTAGTTCCTAATTCCCATTACTTTTGTCAAGTTACTTAATTGATTAACAGGGTCATCCATCACCTGAAGAAGGATGAATTCTAGTTTCATGAGCTTTACCCTATCTGATTCAACTTCTGAATGTCTGCTTTGTCACACTGATGCCACTAATATCGATCTTTATTTTGTATTTTTTCTGGAGCATTGTAATTAATTATATACATATAGTTCTGTTTAATATTATAAGATTCATGAACATCTACATGACCATGGTTGTTTTATATCACACCGAGCTATAAATAATATATGTTTAATTATACTAAACATTAACAAATTCCATTAGTAGCCATTGAAGGAGGTAATGTATAGGGTGCTTAACCTAATTCAAAGATTAAATGTGTCCTAGTTGGTGTGACTGACATTTTCCTTAGTTCTGTTGTCATTTGGGGGATTTTCATATACATTCCTTACAAAACTTTTAAGGAGTTGTCAAATGGGATATTGGTATTTATTTAATAGAAATGATTTATTTTACCCTCCGTAGCTTTAAAATTAAAGGACTAAAAGTATTTCTACTCAAGGGTGGACTGAGGTCTAAACATCACCATTATTCTATGTAAAACAGATGGAGGAGCAGGAGAAGTCTCTTAGTAATATTGATTCCCAAGTTGGCCTATGGTGGAAGAGTTTGAAATTTTTGGCTAGAAATGCTTTAGATTGCTTTAAGCAGAGCTTAATGGCCTACTCTGGTGGGAAATTGAAAAATCTGACTACTAAGGGAAAATAAGTAGTAGAAAGCTACCTCCTTGAGTTTCAAAGTGGAAACAAGGGATCTATTAGGGTCAAGTTAGAGGCCATTCATGTTATGTCTGGCAAAGAACTGATTCATTGTGTCCATGCCTGAGAACTTCAGTGAAGAATTTAAATGTAACTAATTAAATGCTTAGAGGAAATTTTAAGGAAGGATAACACTGATTGCTTTGTAAATCCTAACTGTAGATACAATATGACCTACTGTTTCAAGCACCTGTCTCCATAATTTCCTTACAGAATGATCTCTACCCTCCTACTGTGAATTGAAATAAACACTATCTTCCATGAGTTACTTTTGACAGATATGTTGTCACAGAAACACATACAAAGTAACTAAAAATCTTACCAAGTGTGGTGGTGTGAATGACAATTGCTGCCATAGGCTCATATATTTCAATGTTTAGTTTGCAGACAGTAGAACTATTTAGGAAGGATTAGGGGGCTTTTTTATATGAGGTGTTTCACTGTGGGTGGGCTTTGAGTTTTCAGATGCCTGCAGCAGGCCCAGCCTTGCTTTCTGTCTTCTGCTTATAGATTTGATGTAAGACCTCAGCTACTTTTCCAGTGACATTCCTGCCTGCCAGCCTGCTACCCTGCTCCCCACATGATGATCATGGACTAACTGTTGGTTAAACGGCAGCACTGCTCCTGGCTGGCCACGGCAGCCGTGCCAACAGAAGAGAGTGCTAGAGGAGGAATGAAAGGCCATGGTTACTTTTTTAGAGCTTTATTGGGAGAAATGGGGGAGAGAGGGAGAGAGCGAGAGAGGGGGGAAAAGAGAGAGAGAGAGAGAGAGAGAGAGAGAGAGAGAGAGAGAGAGAGAGAAGGAGGTCCAGTAGGAAGGAAGGAGTGGAAAGGAAAGAGAGGGACGCACAGAGGACCCACCCATTTTTTAGGCTGGGATGCAGTCGCAGGCTGATGACATAATTAAGGACATCATCCCAGACTTTCACTTATTTTTAAAAAAGCAGGGAGATGGGAATAGGGGCATCGTTCCTCTCAAAAACTGCTTCCAGCTGACAATTGTACGTGGGTTGGCTCTTGGGGAATTCTTCCGAGGTAGATAGGTGTTGTGGGATGCTGTCTGTCATCTGTTTGCTCTGGAGACATGTATCCCTGTTGGCTGTGGCTGGGAACTTTCTGTTTGACAAGATGTTGATGATTTCTGGACTCTGGTTCTGTGGTGGTCCTATATCATTGGCTGAACAGTGAGTTAGAACAGGGAACTGGGAAGAGAAAAGCTTGTGGTGCGTGAGAACTTATTTTTTTGGAATTAGGGACAAGGCAAAGATCAGGGCCCTGTCTGTACACATGTGAGAATGAGTGGGTGGAGTTAAGGTGAGTTAGGGCGAGTTGTAGAAACCTAAGCCACCTAAGCCCACCCATTTGAGCCCGCCCACTGCTGGAGGAAGTCAGACAGAAAAGGTTGCATGTGGAGATGCAGAAGTGGGGAGGGAGAAGGGTTTAGAGCTTTAGCGGAAAGCTTGGAGATAAAGTAACTCTTATTTGCCCGTTCGCTGGCGGTGTTCCCACGACACTGTTATGTGGCCAGGATTACTGGTGCCCACCCCTGTCTGCCAATGTACGTGGTAAATGTATCCCGGTCAGGGAACCAAAAAAGGTAACCATGGCCTGTGATTCCTTCTCCAGTACTCGCCTCCATCAGCATGGCTGCCACGGGCGGTGGCGGCCAGCCACAAACAGTGCACCATTTAACCAACACCAACCCTCTAAAATAATAAGCAAGTCCCCACTTAAGTGTTTCCTCTTGTAAGTGGCCTTGGTCATAATGTCTCTTCTTCACAACAATAGAACAGTGATAAAGACACCAAGTTCAAAACTCATGTTGCTTAAGTTAAGATGAGATGTAGGCAGAAGGATAAGCCTGAAACAGAAAGATAAATGTCGACTATGTGTTTCAACTGAGATATTATGGTGATATCTGGGACAAGGTACATAATCTTGCACAGGATCTCAGGGTGGGTTTTGTAAGAACCACTGACCATGAAGGACAGCAAGGAAGACGGAGTGCGTTTTCAGTTGGTTACTGAACACTGATCGTGGATCTTTCTACCTATAAAGAGAGGGAAAGGTTACCAATGTCTCAGAGTATCAAAGTGAAATGAGAGTTGCCGGTTTTTCCATTGCATTTACTATTAGGAAGTATTAGGTAGCATTCATCCTAAAAATTGTATGGTAAGGCAGGGAAAGAAAATAGTCTACAACTGGATTGAGAAAGGGATGGTGGACAAAAATTAAAATTAGTTAAATATATATATTAAGTTTAAGCTCCATAATGTCTATTAAAGTGTGAGGTGGTATTATATAACGAGACAGAAGACTTTTAAGGGATATTCTTTTCAACCTTAATGGTTGTCTTAGGATTACTATTGCTGTGAAGAGATACCATGACCACTGTAACTCTTTTTTCTTTTTTACAATTTATTTTTTCATCAGTAATTCATGTTGATAGCATGCTGAAATTACAATACCTTGAGTACCTTAGATTTCACAATTGAGATGACTTTTCTCCCCCCCCCAGCACCATTTTTAAATTTGGGGGGGGTGTAGTCTGATGGTTATTTATTTTATATCTAGATTCTAACTATGAGTGAGTACATGCCATGACTGTCTTTCTGGGTTTGGGTTACCTCACTCAGGATGATTTTTTCTAGTTCCATCCATTTGCCTGCAAATTTCATGCTTTCATTGTTTTTCTCTGCTGAGTAGTACTCCATTGTGTATATGTACCACATTTTTTTCATCCATTCTTCCATTGACGGGCATCTAGGTTGTTTCCAGGTTCTAGCTATTACAAATAGTGCTGCTATGAACATAGCTGAGCAGGTATCTTTATGGTATGAATCAGCATTCCTTGGGTATATGCCCAAGAGTGGGATGGCTGGGTCTTGAGGTAGTTCGATTCCTAATTTTCTGAGAAACTGCCATATTGATTTCCACAGTGGTTGTACAAGCTTACATTCCCACCAACAGTGGAGGAGTGTTCCCTTTGCTCCACATCCTCTCCAACATTGACTGTCATTGGTGTTTTTGATCATAGCCATTCTAACAGGTGTAAGGTGGTATCTCAGAGTCGTTTTGATTTGCATTTCTCTGATAACTAAGGATGTTGAGCATTTCTTTAAATGTCTTTTAGCCATTTGTGTTTCTTGTTTTGTGAATTCTCTGTTTAGCTCCTTAGCCCATTTTTTAATTGGAATGTTTAGTATTTTGATGTCTAGTTTCTTGAGTTCTTTATATACTGTGGAGATCAATCCTCTGTCAGATGTGGGGTTGGTGAAGATCTTTTCCCATTCTGTTGGCTGTGTTTTTGTCTTTTTGACGGTGTCTTTTGCCTTGAAAAAGCTTTTCAATTTCAAGAGGTTCCATTTATTAATTGTTGTGCTGTTGGTGTTTTATTTAGGAAATGGTCTCTGGTGCCAATGCGTTCAAGAGTGCTTC
Source organism: Peromyscus leucopus (assembly GCF_004664715.2). Lineage (NCBI taxonomy): Eukaryota > Metazoa > Chordata > Mammalia > Rodentia > Cricetidae > Peromyscus > Peromyscus leucopus. The sequence goes on from NC_051069.1 coordinate 64,276,800, forward strand.
CTACCTTCTTTTCTATTAAGTTTAGTGTAACTGGATTTATGTTCAGGTCTTTGATCCACTTGGACTTGAGTTTTGTGCATGGTGACAGATATGGATCTATTTGTAATCATTTACATATTGACATCCAGTTATGCCAGCACCATTTGTTGAAGATACTTTCTTCTTTACATTGTATAGTTTTGGCTCCTTTGTCAAAAACCAGGTGTTCATATGTGCATGGATTAATGTCAGGGTCTTCAATTCGATTCCATTGGTCCGTATGTTGGTTTTTATACCAGTACCAAGCTGTTTTTATTACTATAGCTCTATAGTAGAGTTTGAGGTCAGGGATGGTGATGCCTCCAAAGGTTGCTATATCGTATAGGATTCTTTTAGCTATCCTGGGTCTTTTGTTTTTCCACATGAAGTTGAGTATTTTTCTCTCCAAGTCTGTGAAGAATTGTGTTGGGATTTTTATGGGGATTGCATTGAATCTGTAGATTGCTTTTGGTAAGATTGCCATTTTTACTATGTTAATCCTACCTATCCATGAGCATGGGAGAGCCTTCCATTTTCTGATATCTTCTTCAATTTCTTTCTTTAGAGATTTAAAGTTCTTATCAAAAAGGTCCTTCACTTGTTTAGTTAGTGTTATCCCAAGGTATTTTATATTATTTGTGGCTATTGTAAAGGGTGATGTTTCTCTGACTTCTTTCTCAGACCTTTAATCATTTGTGTATAGGAGGGCTACTGATTTTTTTGAGTTGATCTTGTATCCTGCCACTTTACTGAAGGAGTTTATCAGCTGTAGGAGTTCCCTGGTAGAGTTTTTGGGGTCACTTATGTATACTATCATATAATCTGCAAATAGTGAACGTTTGACTACTTCCTTTCCAATTTGTATCCCTATGATCTCCTTTTGTTGTCTTATTGCTCTAGCTAGAACTTCTAGTACTATATTGAATAAATATGGGGGAGTGGATATCCTTGTCTTGTTCCTGAATTTAGTGGTATCGCTTTGAGTTTCTCTCCATTTAATTTGATGTTTGCTGTTGGCTTGCTATAAATTGCATTTATTGTGTTTAGAAATGTTCCTTGTACTCCTGATCTTTCTAAGACCTTTATCATGAAGGGGTGCTGGATTTTGTCAAAGGCTTTCTCAGCATCTAATGAGATGATCATATGGTTTTTTTCTTTCAGTTTGTTTATATGGTGTATTACATTGACTGATTTTCGTATGTTGAACCACCCTTGCATCCCTGGGATGAATCCTACTTGGTTGTGATGGATAATTGTTTTGATGTATTCTTGGATTCGGTTTGCCAATATTTTGTTGAGTATTTTTGCATCAATGTTCACGAGGGAGATTGGTCTGTAGTACTCTTTCTTTGTTGCATCTTTGTGTGGTTTGAGTATCAGGGTAATTGTAGCCTCATAAAAAGAGTTGGGTAGTGTTCCTTCTGTTTCTATTGCATGGAACACTTTGAAGAGTATTGGTATTAGTTCTTCTTTGAAAGTCTGGTAGAATTCTGCACTGAAACCATCTGGTCCTGGGCTTTTTTTGGTTGGGAGACATTTGATGACTGTTTCTATTTCTTCAGTGGTTATTGGTCTATTTAAATGGTTTATCTGGTCTTGATTTAATTCTGGTATGTGGTATTTATCCAGAAAATTGTCCATTTCTTCCTAGTTTTCCATTTTTATGGAGTACAGGTTTTTGAAGTATGATCTGATGATTCTCTGGATTTTCTCGTTGTCTGTTGTTATATCTCCCTTTTCATTTCTGATTTTGTTAATTTGGGTGCTCTCTCTTTGCTTTTTGGTTAATTTGGCTAGGGGTTTGTCTACCTGTTGATTTTTTTCAAAGATCCAACTCTTTGTTTCATTGATTTTATGTATTGTTCTCTTGTTTTCTATTTCATTGATTTCAGCACTCAATTTGAATATTTCCTGGCGTCTATTTCTCCTGGGTGAGTAGAGCTTTCTGTAATGCTGTTAATTCATTGGTATGGGATTCCTCCATCTTCTTTATGTGTGCATTTAGAGCTATGAATTTTTCTCTTAGCACTACTTTCATAGTGTCCCATAAGTTTGGGTACGTCATACTTTCATTTTCATTGAATTCTATGAAATCTTTAATTTCTTTGTTTATTTCTTCCTTGACCCATTGATGTTTCAGGTGGGCATTATTCAGTTTCCATGAGCTTGTGGTTTTTTTATAATTTTTGTTGTTGTGGAGGTCAACCTTTAATGCATGGTGGTCTGATAAGATACAGGAGGTTATTCCAATTTTTTTGTATCTGTTGAGATTTGTTTTGTGGCCAAGCATGTGGTCAAATTTTGAGAAGGTTCAATGGGGTGCGGAGAAGAAGGTATATTCTTTTGTGTTAGAATGGAATGTTCTGTAGATATCTACTAAGTCCATTTGAGTCATAACATCTGTTAGGTCCTTTATTTCTTTGTTAAGTTTCAGTCTGGTAGATCTGTCTTTTGGTGAGAGTGGTGTGTTAAAATCTCCCACTACTAATGTGTGGGGTTTGATGTGCATTTAAACTTTAGTAGTGTTTCTTTTATGAATGTGGGTGCTTTTGTATTTGGAGCATAAATGTTTAGCATCAAGACTTCATCTTGGTGGATTTTTCCTGTGATAAATATGTAATGTCCATCCTGATCTCTTTTGATTGATTTTAGTTTGAAGTCTATTTTATTTGATATTAGGATAGCTACACCAGCTTGTTTCTTAGGTCCATTTGCTTGGAAAGCCTTTTCCTAGCCCTTAACTCGGAGGTAGTGTCTGTCTTTGAAGTTAAGGTGTGCTTCTTGTATGTAGCAGATGGATGGGTCCTGTTTTCTTATCCATTCTGTTAGCCTGTGTCTTTTTATAGGTGAGTTGAGACCATTGATATTGATGGATATTAATGACCAGTGATTGTTAATTCCTGTTATTTTTTGTGGTTGTGTTGTGTTGTCCTTCTGTGGTGTATGTTGGTGTGGGATTATCTATTGCTTGATTTTTCATGGATGTGTTTAGCTTCTTTGGGTTGGATTTTCCCTTCTAGTGCTTTCAATCTGATTTTATCCTGGAATATTTTGTTTACTCTGCCTATGGTGTTTGAGAGTTTTGCTGGGTATAATAGTCTGGGTTGGCATTCGTGGTCTCTTAGTGTCTGCATAAGATTTGTCCATGATCTTCTAGCTTTCATAGTCTCTATTGAGTAGTCTGGTGTTACTGTGATGGGTTTGCCTTTATATGTTACTTGGTCTTTTTCCTTTGCGGCTCTTAATATTTTTTCTTTGTTCTGTGTGTTTAGTGTTTTGATTATTATGTGGTGAGGGGACATTTTTTTGGATCCAGCCTATTTGGTGTTCTGTAAGTTTCTTGTATCTTCATAGGTATTTCTTTCTTTAGGTTAGGAAAGTTTTCTTCTATGATTTTGTTGAATATATTTTCTGTGCCTTTGAGTTGGTATTCTTCTCCTTCTTCTGTCCTTATTATTCTTAGGTTTGGTCTTTTCATGGTTTCCCAAATTTCTTGGACATTTTGTGTTATGACTTTTTTTGTCTTTAGTGTTTTCTTTGACTGATGAATCTATTTTCTCTATTGTGTCTTCAGTGTACGAGATTCTCTGTTCCATCTCTTGCAATCAGTTGGTTATGCTTGTTTCTGTAGTTCCTGTTCATTTAGTCAGGATTTCTATTTCCAGCATTCCTACTGTAACTCTTATAAAGGAAACATTCATTGTGCTAGCTTACTTGCAATTCAGAGGTTCAGTCTATCATGGCAGGGACCATAGCAATGTGCAGGCAGAGGTGGTGCTAAAGCTGAGAATGCTACATCTTGTAGGCAACAGGAAGTCAACTGACTCACTGGGGAGTATTCTGAGCATAAGAAACCTCAAAACCTACCCTCATAGTGACACACTTTCTCTAACAAAGCCACACCTCCCAATAGTGCCACTCCTTATGAGATTATGAGGGCCAGTTACATTCAAAATACCACAACAGTAGAAACTACCAATTCTATTCTCCTATACAATAAGCTACTAGAAAAGGGGTCCAGTTTACTATTGATGACATAAGAATTTAGAACATTCAGACAATAGAAGATGTGTGTTTCATAAAAGTTTTTAATTGCCTATGGACTGAGCAAAGGAATCAAAATTTAACTTGTGAAGTTTAGTAAGCACAGTTACATGATGCTCCCAACATTTACAAAAAAAAAGAGAACATATTTCCTAACCTATGCAAACAATTAAAGTTTTAATGACTACAACAAAATTCTAATGCTTGACTATTAGGTTATATTGCCTAGTATAATTTGAACAGTGATACTTTATAAGGAATCATTACTTTGACACAATAGTTTGCCAACCAACACTACCCTAGAAAATGTCCACAACAACATTTCTCTCTTATGTAAAATTCTACGGCATCTACAAGCCATGTTATTTCTTCCATCTCTGGTTCTATTAATTCTAGAAGATTTTTATTACTGTGTTTTGTTATTCATTCTGTCTCATACCTTTTTTATATACTACCAATGCTTGTAATAGTTTGCCACTGGTGAAAATCACTTCCTTATATTTATCATTCTAATTTTTATGCCTGAGCCTTTACTATTCACAAAAACAAAATGAAATACTTAATTTACTTGATGATATACAACCATATATCTCAATTTCCCTCCTTCCAGTAGGCAAAGTAAATCACAAACCACAGATGTTTAATTTGAGTATAGCTCTTAAATGTATCAATGGAGAGCATGTAAAAATGTCAGTGTGCCCACTCTGATTAGAGACATTCAAGAATATTAAATTCTGGAACTTGCTGATGTTTTTGGAATTCTGCTGTCCATTCTTTTTAGCTTGTGGGTAGCTTCATCTCGGCATCCCATTCTTCTCTGCATCCCATTCTTCTCGGCTTGTGGGTGGCTTCATCTCTTTTATTAAATGCCAGTCTAACAGTGAGATGTTAGACTCTGTTAGCCTATTTATTCTTTCAAGCATAACTGTTTCAGCTACTGTTCCACTGCACACCAGAAGCCATCCGGTCCCTTGCCCATTCAGCTGCCTTCAAAGAAAGGGGCTCTGTGCCTTTTTCTGATTGCAAAGGACACTTCAGTGATGGTGCCATATTGTTCTGGCTTCAGTCTGTGAAACTGGATCATCTCAGCTAGCCATTTCAAAATTGTTCTGAGCATTTGTAGTCCAAAGCTGATTTGTGGGTGATGTTTCTCAGCTTAGTGGTATTATTATTGTCCATGTAGAATCATTGTTGTGGGGCCCCATCATCTTTCTGGAGACTTCAAATTTGATGTTAGGCCTGGTTGTGATTCCCTGCAGAAAACTGATAGAAACTTGAACACAAAAATATGTATAGGGAGTTAATTGAAGCCTTTTATTCTAGAATTAGTTAGTACTCTATATGACCATAAATATCATAATGAAAGTTTAAAATATATATATTAATTTTATTCTAGAATTAGTTAGTACTCTATATGACCATTAATATCATAATGAAAGTTTAAAATATATATTAATTTTATAAATTTTGTAATAAAATCCATACCTTAAGAAGTTTAAAGAATCAAGTTAGAATCAAAGAATTGAGATTAATAGCAATAGAATAGTCCCTCGATTCTTTTCATTTTCTTCTGTCCCATATGAGAAGATGGCTCTTTCTTCTGGCATGATAGAGGGAGTTTACATTTTTCTTTTAACAACATGCTTGGGTTTAAAGAAGGAGAGAGCCATTCTCCAACTCCAAAGCCAACTTTAATTTTAAATTGAACTGAGACTAAAAAAAGACCATTTGTGTAAAGTGTCTGTAGAGAAGAGCAGAAACAAACATTTAGGAAGACTTATGAAATTTTATAGGTCATATACCAATTTACTCTTTTTGTTGGGACATTTTTTTCTACATGATTTGTCCTTTTTTTTCAGATGTCTCATTTGTCCAGTGTTCTTCAGATTCTTTAGCCTTCATTCTCATGAAAGACAAAAACAAAAACCCTCCCCAAGCCTAACTTTGGGGAGGTTCCCTTTTGGCAAGTTATATCTGATTAAATGAAAAGCATTTGTTAGTGGTACAAGTTAGTTTAAATTGGATGGTAAAATTCTATCAGCTCTCTGTATAAGTTCAATTCTATTACTTTGGGGGTAATCTGTTAATCTCTCCAAAAAAAATCTCTGCAAGCTCTTTGCCAGAGTTTACTTTCTGCCCATAATTTTTCAATGTCCTCCTTAGTTAAAGTTATAACAATTGCTACTGGTTCTATTCCTACTAATTGACAAAGCCTCAATTTTCTTTTTAAAATAAGTCAGAGATCTTTTCCACATAAGTTTTTAATTTTTCACTCTGTTTACTTGGTAGAAATATCCCTTTCAATATAATATCTTCCTTTTGCATTAAACTTCCTGTAGGAGAATGCCTAAAGGGTAAAATAACTAAAATGCAATCAAGCTTTAGATCCACAAGGTCTACGTGTCCTTCCTGTACTTTCTTTTCCACCAAGGCCAATTCTTTCTCAGCTTCAGGTAATAATTCTCTTGGACTATTTAAGTCCTTTTCACCTTCTAAGATTTTAAACAAATTACTCAGTTCATCATTTTTAACTCCAGCAGTAGTTCATAGATGAGAAATGTCTCTGAATAATCTTTGAAAGTCATTAAGAATATGTAATTAATCTCTCTTAATTTGCACCTTTTGGGATCAAATTTTTTGTAGACCTATTTTTTATCCTAAATAATTAATAGAATCTCTTCTTCTTCTCCATTTACCAGATTTCTTTTTACTAACAAATACAGGATAATTCCAAGGGCTGGTTGATTCTTCAATATGCTGAGCATTTTACAGCTCTAGTAACAGCTCTTCTAAAGCCTGCAGTTTCTCTGTTGTTAAAGGCCATTGCTAAACTCATACAGGCTTGTCTGTTAACAGTTTTAAAGGTAGAGCTGTTGGTGTCTTTTGGGAAGATCAGCAGTTGTTGTGCCCTGTTCTTGTACAATCTGCATGGCCGGTGACTGCTCTTTATTATAATACCTTCTAATATTTCTCTCAGAAACATGTGTTAGTTTATGATTTGTTTCTGAGGTTGGAGGAATGTTAATCAGTAATCCATTGTTGTAATAGATCATGACCCCATAAGTTTATATCTATATTAGCCACATATGGCTTTAATTTTTTTCTCTGTCCTTCTGGATCTATACATTTGAGCCATCTTGCCCTCTGTGTCACCTGAGATAATGTTCCAGTCTCTAACATCTGAACATTTACCTCCTGAAAAGGCCAATTTGGATGCCAAAATTCCTGTGAATTACAGTCACATCTCCACCTGTGTCTACTAAACCATCCAAGAAAATGTCATTTACTCCAATTTTTAATTTTGGTCTTTGTTCATTTATAGAAGTTTGCCCAAAAATTGCTATATGGTTTTTCCTGGATTTTCTATTCTCTCTGCCTCAGCTCTTTTATCACCCTGAGCAGCCTGATTTATTACAATAGGCATTTGATTATTTATTTGCTCTGAGTAGGGGTTTCTTCTATGATGGCAGGAAAGGTCTGAACTGAATTTGCTGTGGGGGCCTGCATGAAGTCCCTCTGGAAGTTTCCTGAGGACAGAGGTAAAGGACTACCTTGTCTGTCCCTTATTGATCTACATTTATTGGTCCAATGTTTACCCTTACCACAACTTCTGCATAATCTAGAAGGGGGGGGCATTCTGTTGCTGTTGTTCCTGGAATAAACATTCTATCTAGGAATTCCCTATTTACACTCCCTTTTCAAATGACCTTGTTTTCCACACCTGAAACATCTGACATTTTTCAATCAAACCTTTTGAAATTGCTTCTCCTATCCACATATTATCATGGTCGTGAGACTAAACATTATGTCTCAGTTCCAGTCCTTCAAGGGTGCAGATCTTGCCTTTAATGGCCTGATTATTCTTCTGCATGCTGTATTCAAGTTTTCAAAAGCCAAATATTCAATTATTATCTGTCCGGCTCCTGAATTTGGTATCATTCTCTTTACTGCTAAAGATAGCCTTTGTAAGAAATCCATGAAGGAGCCGGGCGGTGGTGGCGCACGCCTTTAATCCCAGCACTCAGGAGGCAGAGCCAGGCGGATCTCTGTGAGTTCGAGGCCAGCCTGGGCTACCAAGTGAGCTCCAGGAAAGGCGCAAAGCTACGCAGAGAAACCCTGTCTCGAAAAACCAAAAAAAAAAAAAAAAAAAAAAAAAAGAAGAAATCCATGAAGGATTCTGTCAGGCCCTGTGTAACTTTTGTGAATGATTCCATTTTCCTTCTTGCTTCCTCAATTCTGTCTCATGCATTTATGGCTGCCATGCAACACAGAATTAAGGTTCTGTTATCATATAAACATTGTCTTTGTATTTCAGCATATTGACCTTCTCTAACAAGCTGATCATTTGGAAACTTCCATACCTCTAGCTCTACATTGCTTTTCTATTGTCTTAGCCTTGACTTTAAACCAAGTGCACCAATGTAATTGTGCTCCAGGTTCCAGGACAGCTGTTACTATTTTTCCATTTCTGATGAATAATCCTATTACAAATTGACCACGAGTTTAACATTAGCTTTACAAATGGAGAATGCATGTCATAGGATACTATAGCTTCCTTAAATCTCCTTAAATCTAACATTTCCACTAGAGTCCAATTAGCTTGTACATGGCCTTGAGTGGGTAGTTCCTATATGGCTACTGGATAAATTAAGTTTGATTGTTTGAAAATAGGCTGTCTCTCTGTAAACATATAATTCAATCCTGAAATAATTTTACCTTTAAATTCTCCTGTCTGTGTCTGAATTTCTCTGTAATTCACTTTACCAGGTTTTTCTAAAGCTTTTGGCTTGGCACTTAAATTGACCATCTCTTTTAATAGTAAAATAATGATAATTAAACAAATACTTATAATTGTTGTTATATACATCCCATCAACACTAATTGTCTTCTCATGTAATTGTTCCATTTTCAGACTGCCTAATGTGTTATCAAAGACTAATTTCTTTCCATTGTAAAGATATTTCCCATTTTTCAATGTGGGAAAAAAATTTTCTCTTTTAACTAGTTTCTTCCTTTAAGATATCTGATATCTCATAGATCCTGTGCTTCCATTCATTTGGTTATTTGTCCCGGTGCTTTATCCAACCTTGGCTTCAACAATTCTCGCTCATATAAACCCTCTTCTTTCTCACTAATTAGACTCCCAGTGCTCCACCAGGGGCCCAGCCGTGGATGTCTGCCTTCAGATTCCTCAGTCCTTGGATGGGGTTTATGGCACCACTATCTGGGTGTCTGGCCATCCCATCACCAGAGTAGGTCAGTTCCTGCCATCTCGCAACCATTGCCAGCAGTCTTTTCTGGCGGTATCTTTGTGGATCTCCGTGGGCCTCCCTAGCTCTCTGCTTCCTCCTCTTCTCACCTTCTCATGTGGTCTTCATTTACCATGGTCTCCTATTCCTTGTTCTCCCTCTCTTTTCTTGATCCAGCTAGGATCTCCCACTCTCTTTCCCTCGACTGTCGCCCTTCATTGTTCCCACTCATGATCAGGCTGTTCATGTAGATCTCGTCCATTTCTCCGTGTCTTTTTTTGGGGTCCCGTTTTCCAGGTAGCCTCACTGGTAATGTGAGTAGCAGTCCAGTCATCTTTGTTCCACATCTAGCATCTTCCTATGAGTGAGTACATACCATATTTGTCTTTCTGAGTCTGGGTTACCTCACTCAGGATGATTTTTTCTAGATCCATCCATTTGCCTGCAAACCATGTGATGTCATTGTTTTTCTCTGCTGAGTAGTATTCCATTGTGTATATGTGCCACAATTTATTTATCCATTCTTCAGTTGAAGGGCATCTAGGTTGTTTCCAGGTTTTGGCTATTACAAACAATGCTGATATGAACATAGCTGAGCAAGTGCTCTTGTGGTATGATTGAGCATTTCTTGGGTATATGCCCAGGAGTGGTATAGCTGGATCTTGGGGGAGATTGATTCCCAATTTTCTAAGAAAGCGCCATATTGATTTCCAAAGGCTGAGGGGCCCCCAACTGGATCAGGCCCCCTGAACGGGTGAGACAGTCATTTGGCTTGATCTGTTTGGGAGGCAGCTGTGCATTGGTGCCAGGTCCTGGGCTCGTTGCATGAGTTGGCTGTTTGAATCCTGGGACTTATGCAGGGACACTTGGCTTGGTCTGGGAGGGGGGAATGGACCTGCCTGGACTGAGTCTACCAGGTCAACCCCGGTCCTCGGGGGAGACCTTGATCTGGAGGAGGTGGGAATGGGGGTGGGCTGGGGGGAGGGGTGGGCGAGAGCGGGAGAACAGGGGAATCTGTGGCTATTATGTTGAACTGAATGGTGTTGTAAAATAATAATAATTAAAAAAAATGAAAAAAAAAGATATCTGATATCTCAAGTGACTTACCAAGTCTGCAAAGAACAGTAGAAGTCTGAGCGAATTTCAAAGCAGCTACCTAGCATGGTTGCAGCCTGAGATGGGAGAGGGAGAGAGAGAGAGAGAGAGAGAGAGAGAGAGAGAGAGAGAGAGAGAGCACCTACCTACCAGGAGAAGAAATAAAGGCTAAAAGCTAAATTCCAGCCACGTGCTCTGGCCTGAGCCATTTCAGGCCTGAGCTAGGGGTCTGTAAACTTTCCATCAGTCTAGCTACTTGCAGCTCCAGCTCTTTGTAGCTCTGGCCATGTGATTTGGAGCTCTGGCTGCAAGTAGCTCCAGTTGCATGTAGCCAGACCACTTGTAGCTCCAGCCAGGCTTGGGGCCTGTAAATTCCAGTGAGCTGGGGCCTGTAGCCCCTGGCCTGTAAGATGACCAATGACCTTTTAATTTATTTTTGCCATGTGGTGTTAATTAGAGATGAATTTCTAAACAGTCTTATTAAATAAGAAACACAGAGCCAAAAACAGGGGTAAAAGCTGTAGAGATCAGAGCAATAGCCACCAACTAACCTTAGCTCACCACGCTGCTGTAGCTTCCCAAGAGAACCAGCTTCTTCCTATCTAACCTGTGCCTTTATTGACGAGCTGTTCTGCCTTCTCATTGGCTCTTAGCACAGCCATCTCACTTCCTCCTCACTATCTGTCTGTACAGAACTCCAGGTCTCTATGGTTGGTACTGGGATTAAAGGCGTATATCACCACACTTGGCTGTGTTCTTGAATACATAGAGACTCTGCCTGCCATGTGATCACATTAAGGGTGTGTGCTATCACCCCCTGATTTTTGTTTATGGATGGCTATCTATGTCCTCTGATCTCCTGGCAAACTTTATTTACTAACATACAAATAAAACATCACCACACCAGCCTGGTCTATAGAGTATGTTCCAGGCCAGCTAAGGCTACACTGAGAAATCCCAAACCAAATAAAAGTAAATGTAATTAAACCAATTTTGATCATAACAACATAGTACTCTTATGAAGACAGATAAGCAACAGCAACCAGCATAGTGTACTGTAGATGGCAACTACTCTTCCTGCCATCTCAGAAAGAAATGGGGCATGGGCAGAAGCAGAGCTGGCCAACCTCAGGTTAGACTAAGCACAGTTGCTGTCACACAGACCTGGGGTCATAACATTGACTCTGAAGCAAAATCTATCTAATGTAATGATTTGTTTAGCAGGGGAAAAAGGCATCAGAGAATTGAAAATAATTAGTGAAGTAATTAAGATCAAAGTTTGTAACCTCTAAGGTAGACAACTCTGTATTGTTGAGATCAGGGTGATCTCTAAAACAATGAAACCTCATTCTTAGAGAAGTAAATCCTGAGTGCTTCTTATATATGGCAGTAACTTTAGCTTAAGATGATTTTTGTGTCCCCATATCAAACTGAAATGTCTCACCTTTTTATGTGAAAGCACCATTTGACTTACACACAGCCCACACTCAAGAACTGCTAATCAAGTAACAAATAAACTCTCCCAAAATATCATGTATTATGTAAAAATCATGATTTGGTATTGGATAATATTCAAAGCTATCTTTTTAAATTTACTTAAGAAATTTTTTATTCATTTTACAGACCAACCAACAAATCCCCTCTCATTCCTCCTCCTGCTCCCTCCAGCTTTACCTCCCTGGCCCACTCCCAACACCCTCATCCAAAAGGGTAAGGCTTCTTATGGGGAGTCAGCAAAGCCTAGTACATTCACTTGAGAAAGGACCAAGCCCCTCCCCCATGCATCAAGGGTGAGCAAGGCATACCACCATAGGTAATGTGCTCCAGAAAGCTAGCTCATGCACCAGGGATTGATCATGATCCTACTACCAGGGACCCCTCAAACAGACCAAGCTACACAATTGTCTCTCATATGCAGAGGGCCTAGTTTGGTCCCATGCAGGTTCCACAGCTGTCACTTCAATTCTATTGATTCACATTTTATGTTTTTATTCCAATACCAACCCATTATGATTACTATAGCTTTACAATAGAGCTTTAAGTCAGGGATGATGATGAGTCCACAAGTTGCTTTATTGTATAGGATTGTTTTAGCAATCCTGAGTTTTTTGTTTTTCCATATGAAATTGAGTATTATTCTTTTGAGGTCTGTGAAGAATTGTGTTGGGATTGTATGGGATCTGTACATTGCTTTTGGTAAGACTGCCATTTTTATTATGTTGGTTCTACCTATCCATGAGCATAGGAGAGCTTTCCATTTTCTGATATCTTCTTCGGTTTCTTTCTTCAAAGACTTAAAGTTCTTTTCATACAGGTCTTTTACTTGTTTGGTTAGAGTTACCCCAAAGTATTTTACATTATTTGTGGCTATCATAAAGGGTGAGGTTTCTCTGATTTCTTTCTCAGCCTGTTTATCATTTGTATATAGGAGGACTACTGGTATTTTGTTAATCTTATATCTTGCCACATTACTGAAGGTGTTTGTCAGATGTAGGAGTTCCCTGGTAGAATTTTTGGGGTCACTTATGTACACTATCATGTCATCTGCAAATAGCAGATGTATACACAAAGGTATTTCAGAGACCACACAAACCTGTCACTGATTTTTTAACAAAGGCTGAACACAGCTATAACAAAAGCTGTTTCAGATAAAGAATTAAGAAAAGTATTAACTGAGTCCTTGGCATTTGACAATGCTAATGCAAAATGCAGAAGAATACTTACATCATTAAAGATCAGATCAGCTCCTTTGGAAGAATGGATTCAGTATACTAATGGTGTTGAGTCTCTTAACTACAGTAATGAGGCTTGGATAGGAGAGACAAATACCAGAGGTGAAAAAAGGCCCCATAGTATCAAATGTTTTAAATGTGGTACACCAGGTCATATAAGTAGAAACTGTACATGGGGTACTCCTAGAAGAAATACTCCTTTTAAGAATAGCCTAAACAGGAGACCCCAGCCACCTCCTGGATTATGTAGAAGGTGTGGCAAAGGCCGACATTGGACCAGTGAGTGCAGATCAAAAATACATATACGAGGCAACCCTTTACTGGCAGGAAATGCCTCAGAGGGCCTCTTGCAGGCCCTCAAATCAAACGTAGTATGAACATTCCCAGCCAGTGTGGAAGAAATGCCTCTCCAGGACAACTGAATAAACCAATGCCTAATGTAAAAACCGATACTGCAATGGATGATAAAACAGCTCTGATAGATGAATCACAGTTTATAAAGAATACAATAAAATAAATATTTTGGCAGACTTCCATAAATGGACAAAGACCAAAGCTTAGAATTCGAATTAATGGCCTGTTTCTGGAGGGCCTGGTAGACACAGGTGCAGATGTGACTGTAATTAAAACAAAATCATGGCATTCGAATTGGCCTCTTCAAGAGGTAGATGCCCAACTATTAGGGATTGGCACCCTATCTCAGATAAAACAGAGTTCGAGATGGGTTGAATGCATAGGGCCAGAAGGACAGAGAGGAAGACTAAAGCCATATGTAGCAAATGTAGCAGTTAATCTTTGGGGCCAAGATCTGTTACAACAGTGGAATACCCAGATTAAAATTCCTACACTCTCAGAAAAGGAATACAGACCAATGCATGTTTCTAGGAATAATATCATAACATGATATAAAAAAAACAGTCACCAACCATTCAGGCTGTATACAGAGGACAATTGCTGTTGAACTCTCAGAAGTACCAACTGCCTTACCTTTAAAATGGCTAACTAATAAACCTGTCTGGGTTGGACAATGGCCTTTGACAAAAGAGAAGCTACAAGTTTTAGAACAGCTGGTTCAAGAGGAGTTAAATGATCAACACATTGAAGAATCTATCAGCCCTTGGAATTCTCCTGCATTTGTTATTTTAAAAAAGTCTGGTAATTGGAAAATGCTGACAGATCTGAGAGCTATTAATAAAGTAATTCAGCCAATGGGCCCCCTACAGATTGGGATGCCCTTGCCCTCTCTGCTACCTAAAGAATGGCCTATAATAGTTATTTGACTTAAAAAACTGTTTCTTTACCATAGCCTTACAAGAAAATAATAGAGAAAAATTTGCCTTTATAGTACCTAATTATAACAATTCTCAGCCAGTCAAGAAATATCAATGGAAGGTCCTCCCACAGGGAATGTTAAACAGCCCTACCTTGTGCAAATACTTTGTGCAAAAACCATTGGAGATAATTCATGTAAAGTTTCCACAATCCATAATTTATCACTATATGGATGATATCCAATTAGCTGTTCCAATATTAGACACATTAGAAAGCATGTTTGAAGAAGTACAAAAAGTTTTGCCTTGCTGGGGACTGCAAATTGCTCCTGAAAAAATACAAAGAGAAGATTCTATCAATTACTTAGGATATAAGATAGAGCTACAAAAAATTAGACCCTAAAAGGTATAACTAAGGAGAGATCGATTGAAGACTCTTAATGATTTTTAAAAGTTGTTAGGAAGCATTTCCAACTTACTGGGTATCATGGGAATACCCAAAGATGGGCTACAAAATTTGGCTAATACTCTAGAAGGGGACAAAGAGTTAATATTCTAGAAGTTAATACTCTAGAAGGGGACAAAGAGAATTATCAGCCAAAGCTGAGAAAAAAATTGGCTCTAGTAGAAAAGACAATTTGAGAAGCATACATGGAGTGTGTGGATCCAGAACTAAAATGCATTCTGGTCATACTCCCCTCCAGACATTTGCCCATAGAAGTTTGATGCAGCGGGAAGATATTGGGGGATTTAGCTCAGTGGTAGAGCACTTGCCTAGCAATCACAAGGTCCTGGGTTCAATCTTCAGCTCAAAAAATAAAGATATTATAAAGGAATGGATATTCCTACCACGTAAACCAAATAAGAAATTAAAGACTTATATAGGAAAGATCTCTGATTTGATTCAAAGAGGTAAATTAAGACTTTGCCAGTTGACAGGAATGGACCCAGCTGAAATTGTAGTACCTTTAACTAGTGAGGTAATTTCATCACTATGGAAAGATAATGAATACTGGCAGATAGCCTACAGTAACTTTTTGGGAGAGATTAACGACCATTATCCCAAAATAAAGAGAATAGAATAAATAAAGAAGACTGAATGGGTCCTTCCTCACATTGTACAACAAAAGCCAATTTCTGGAGTCCTCACATTCTATACTGATACAAATAAATCAGGGAAAACAGGATATAAATCAGGAGATATAAGTAAAGTGGTACAAAGTCCATACAGCTCTGTACAGAAGGCAGAACTGTATGCCATTCTTATGGTACTGATGGACTTCATAGAACCCCTCAATATGACTCTCAATATGCAGAGAGAATTGTTTTACATATTGAAACTGCTGAATTTCTTTCTGATAATACAGAATTAACTTCACTATTCATACAATTGCAGGAAATCATCAGAAAAAGGGAACATCCTATATATATAACACATATCAGATCCCATACAGGTCTGCCAGGACCTCTAGCACAAGGTAATGATGAGATTGATCAGTTACTAATAGTTAATGTTCCAGAAGCCTCAGAATTTCATAAGAAATACCCTGTAAATAGCGAAGATTTGAAGAAGGATTTCTCCATCATTTGGCAACAAGCTAAGAATATTTTGAAAGAAAAAATGTCCTACTTGTTCCATCTATAACCAAACTCCATTACCTTCAGGGAGCAATCCAAAAGGTATGCAAAGAATTTCGCAGAATTTGGAAGATTAAAGTATGTACACCATACCATTGACACCTATTCAGGATTTCAGTGGGCAACTCCTATGAGTTCTGAAAAGGCTGAGTCTGTGATTACACACCTATTAGAAGTTATGGCCATCATGGGAATACCTGTACAAATTAAGACAGACAATGCCCCAGCATATGTCTCCAATAAAATGAGACATTTCTTTGCTTATTACAATATAAAGCATGTTACATGTATACCACACAATCCCACAGGCCAAGCAGTCATAGAAAGATCCGATCGAACTTTAAAGGATATGCTAAATAAACAGCAACAGGTAACAATGACTCCTAGAATTTCATAGTGCTTTATTAAACTTGAAAATTCTTAATGTTGATGAGAAAGGAACAACAGCTTTGGAGAGACATTGGATGACAGACAAAACTCCTGAGCTAAACCAACCAGTTTATTTCAAGGATGTGCTGACCTCAGAATGGAAACCTAGATATGTTCTACATTGGGGAAGGGATTTTGCTTTTGTTTCTGCAGGAGAAGAAAAACTATGGATACCAACAAAATTAATAAAAATTCAATTTGAAGAGGAGAAACCCCTTGGTGAGGAGAAGTAAAAGATAATCCACCAATATGACATTTCTACAAATTGTAAGAAAAATCTAACAATCAAAGGATGGGGTAGGGTTCTGTTTTTGTCTTTCTAGGATAATGGAAATTCCCATCTTCCAGAAATCCTAAGGCCTTGGATATCCGGATGTTTACAGCAGAAAGAAAGAATCTATTGGTACCAATCTACACAGGGTAAAATCTCACTGTCTAACATCTATATATCCATCAATCTAGAATAGTTGTGGTTCCAATTCAATTATAAACCAAGCTGGCTTTGGAGATGGAATTGGCTCACTCCTTCTCTAATCCCAAGCATATTGCTAAAAGAAAAGGTTGAGAGATTCTTCAGTCCCATATCAGAAGACCCCTCTGGTGTGGGACAGAAGGAAACCAATAAAAAGGAACCATTGTCTTCAAGATTCTAATTCTCTCCATGCTTACTCTTAATCTCTCGGGATCCTTTCTTACATGTTATGTCCTCTTTAAATCCAAACTTTCCATTTTGATAAAAAATAAGTTTTTCCAATAGCAATCACTGAAGTCTCCAGAAGGAAGATGGGGCCCCAACAACAACAACTCTACCCAATCCAGCATGATGCCATGGTAATCATCATCATACTACACTTCTTGCCAGAATTTCAGACTCTAATACTTGTTGTGGAACCTACAGGTAGTCTAACTGAGATTTAACTATCTGAGCTTTTTCACAGTACCCAACAGAGATACCATCACCCCCTAAACAGCAGGAAGCAATTCTAAGAAAACGAAACCCCTTCTCCCTAAGGTTTAATATTTTTCAGGGTTATGGATGATGGTTATAGGGTTGAGGGTGGAAGAAAATATTAAACTCAGTATTCTCCTTAAGAAAAGAAAAAGTGTCTCAAAAAAAGAGAGAAAAGAAGAAATGGAATGGATAGGTATAAGATATTATGGTAGATTATTTTATATAATAGTAAACAAATTTAGTAAAATAGCCTTAGATAATTTGCACTGTGATTTTCACTGTTATGGATTCTTATATGTTGATACAAATGTAAACTATTTTTATATTCCTGTTTAAGATAATTTGTATATTGATATAAATACAGAACTATATTTGTTATAATGTACATATATTTCTACTCTTATTTGAAATATTTGTATATTGATACAAATATAAATTTATATCTGTCATACTTTATATATGTTCTACTTCTATTTAGGATATTCTGTACATTTATATATATATATTGCCATATTGCATATTGCACTATATATTCCTACCTCTGTTATAAACATCTTGTGTATTGTCACAATTTTGAAGTCCTCATTCTTTACCATACATTTGCTTATAGACTGTTTACCTTGTTTACATGAAGCCTTAGTCCTTAGGTTATTTCAGTAGATAAGACTTATAGATTTATAGTCACTTATGCTTGTTATCTCTATAGTTACATAAGTTAGGTTATCCAGATTTACAGATATGTAGGTCAGATGGACAGCTATTCTTCAAATACTTCATAGACCTAGAGAATATGACATTTAAATAACTTAGAATTCTGTTGATGTGAGATACAATTGCTCCTGGCAGCACCAATTTGATCCTAAGAGAATGTTGGGGGTCTAAGACATTTCCATTTGGAAGTTTGTCTTCTTGGCACAAAATGGCCTATTGGGCAAATAACTGCCCTTGCCTCAACTGCTGACAGTACGAATGCTGTCCTTTCTGGACAAGTGGGACACAAGGAAAGTGACCACTGTACTCTGCCAAGACAGGGTAAAGTGGTCTTTCAGAATTTTTGCTTCTGAAAATGGTCTGTCAGATACTCTAGGCCTGTAGCCAATTTGAATGCACCAACAATGCTGAGAAACATTAGGTGACTGTCCAGGCTGCCAGCTGTCTCTGTCTACTCTTGCAAGATTCCCGAAAGTTGTTTGCTTCCATTTCTCAGGTACCATTATATTCCTTCTCAGGTCTTTGATGGGATTGAAGACTAGCAGTCATAGTCATAGTTAAAACTTTGTGTGTGTGTGTGTGTGTGTGTGTGTGTGTGTGTGTGTGTGTGTAATATCTTAGAACATATTAAGTATTAGATTCAGGTTCTTTAGGATAGGACACATTTTGGAATGATCTTTGTTGTTACAAAGGTAAACATACCATTTACCTATGCTCTAGACTTCTCTGGATTTTAGTATGTGTTTCTTGCTTGATTTTGTTCACATTGATTGTAGTTCCATCTTACCTAGGTCATTATCCCTCATTACTCCTGGACAATATTTGATAACCATTCCTTTGTGTACAGTCTTGTATTAAGTTAGAACCTTCTTATTTAGACAAAAGGGGGAGATGCAGTGGGTAGCCATTCCAGCTTTTGTCTGCAAGTTCCAACCCCTATTGAGGCTTCGGTAACTGTCACACCTACAAGGCCAAGAAAGGGCCCTGAAGACCCGAGATCCGGATGCACTGCTTTCTCTTGATTCCTGGACCCTGGTTGCAAGAGGAAGACCGAGCAGAGTTCTCCAGAGAACATGGCCAGACTGCACTAAGTCTTCCACAGAACCTGTAACCTACCTATCCCTTCATTTGTAAGTTATGCCACTAAATAAACCTCCTTTTTAACTATGTGCCTTAATAATTTCACCAATATGAGATCATATTGAGAAAGAAGAAAACTTAGGACTTTCTACAAAGTAGTAGGAAGTTATCATATTAGAACAACAGTTATACAATTAGGATGAATAGAATTCAGAAACAGATGGGCATTTGCACAACCACTTAACTTTTGTCAATGTTCCTGTGTAATCCAACTAAAGAACTCATCCATTTACCAGGAAATTTTGCAGTAAAAAATAATTTTGCAGTAAAAATGTAGAGTTGAACTTTTCTTTCATTTATTCATGTATTTGCAATGGATATGCCATTAATAGGCAAAACATTTTATAACCAAAAATTAGAAGTATAAATATATTATTTAAATTCATAGTTTCAATTTTCAAAGAACAGATTATGAGCTCATTTGTGTCAAATCAAAAATCTCTAGGTTTTGTATTTCTATGTGACTTGTTAACATTTTTCTCATTTTGATTAGTTCTTTGAGAATTTCACACAAGGTATTTTAATCATATTTAACCTCCTTTTAAAACCTACTGTATTTTTTATTTCTATAAATATGCAGAAACTTAGGCAAAAATAAGAGACCTCATATAGACCTCTCTTAGTTTTCAAACTGTGATGCATCCAATTCTCCTAAATTAGTAGCTTGAAATAGCACTTTGTTATTGCTGTCTGTTCTCTATGGGTTAGGTAGTTCTCCACATTCTTTCATCACAATGTGGGCCATGTTTCAGGGTCATCACATGTTGCTGTGGCTTTCCAAACATAGCAATCTGTGTATTATTATCCTTTGTACCAGATGGCTGACTCAGAAGTCAAAAATAGTTTTGCCGAGAAAGGACAGTATCTTTTCTGACATTCATCAATACAGTTGTTGAGTTACCCTGATATCAGGAGAAACAGAAACACCAAAGTCTGTAGGCTTTACAAGCCCTAGATGAGAAGCTCTTGCAGAATACAGTATAGTCTCTGATAGTTTCAAGACCAGTTTGGGAAAGTATATTTGGCCACAATACCCATTTCAGACTAGTGACATCCAAATTGTAGGGAGACAGCAGAAAATTTAAAAGGAGATTTTTAACTCTGTCTGTATTGTATATTTCTTCAATATGCCATCTTTGAAGTGTGACATAACTGCTTGTGGGTGCAAGAATGCTTAACCTATGCTCCTATAATGCTGCTAATATGTACTTTTAGATTTCCAAGAAAGTGTTCAGTGTTTCAGAATAAAGGGTACCAGAGCAAGTTAATTACTTTTCTGTTGCAATGATAGACCATGATGACCAAAGGCAAGTTCAGGAAGAGAAAAGTTATGCTGGCATATGGTTCCAAATGGACAAGAGTCCACGATGGCAGAGCAGAGGTGTGTCCACAAGAGGTAGGAACAGGAAGCTGAGAGTTCCCATCTCAAGCACAAGTATCAAGTAGAGAGAATAAACTAGAAGCACTACAAGGCTTTTAATCTCAAAGCTTACCTAAGATGACAAATTTCCTGCAGCAGAGAGGAACCCCCTAAGTCTCCCTAAAATGCTGACACCTGGGGACCAAGAATTCAAATGTCCAAGACTGTATAAGACATTTCTTATTCGAACTACCACATGCCACTTTTTTAAAGGTGGGAAAAGCAAATAACATTTTGCAATTATGTGTAACTGGCTGTCAAATACCATGCTAAAACTTCATATTGACAAGTTTTAGTATGTCAACTTCACAAGTTATCTTTCTGAAGCAATTGGAAGATGATCCTATATGAAAATCATGGAATATACAAGCAAAATTCTCTATAGGACTGTCTCTACTTCTCTAAATTTGGTTCAATAATTCTTGATTTAAAATTCTTTTCAGAAAATTACATTAAATGTAATGTGGCATCTCTTGGTTTATAGAATGGGAAAAATGCAGGCTTTGTATTCCATCCTTGTAAAAATAGTATCACAATTTAAATATGAATTCCAACTTAGAACATTAGTAATTAACTGCTCTTTTCCCGTTTGTAACTCTTTCATTCATTAATCACTGTGAGAGCTGGAGAACATTACAACTCAGTAGGAAATAAAAAAGATCGGAGTGTCAGCTAAAGTTAGTCACAGAACACGGCTTGCATTTTAATCTAGCATTGGTCTTATATAAATGTAAAACTATTCAATCAAAAAGAATTTAAATGTCACTGGTTATATGGGAAAGACTTAGGCACATCGTAAATTACTTTTGTTTTCACTCTTTTATATTTGTCACTTAGTCTAAATTCAGTGTCACATCCTGATTGTTGTATTAGGGTTCATCATTCTCGGACACTGTTTAAAAAAGGACCAACCCAAGCCCCATTTTCCTCTTCCTACAATTTGTCTAACACACATACAGCACATGTTGATTGTACATATGAAATATTTGGCTTCTCTTCAGAAACCTTGTTGTCCTTTCATGGGAACAAACAACAGTGTATGCTCACAAACTGTTGTTACAGACACTGACCGTTAACTTCTTCATACAGAACATTATTCTCTATAGGACCTTAAAGCTTTCCAAACCCAGTATTTGATTTAAACATTTTCCAAAATTTAAATACATTTTTTTGAAATATGAGTGAAAAAGTCAAGAAATGGTACAATTCTAGTAATTATTAAAATTTTGTTTCATAATAAGATTTAAATCATCAACTAAGATTTTCTTTCAAAAACTTCACTAACCACAATCACTATATCTGCTATCCACAAAGTCAATGGGTCAAGAGATGTAATATCCATTCCTATCTTGAAGGATTTTTTCCCCTGTAGAGAGAAAATTTAGTGTCCCGTAAGGGGTCATTTAACATTCAAGTCATTGATATTCCCGGATTTCTATAGTGATAGCTTTCCTGACCTCTGTGCAAGGGTTTTTATCACTAACTATACAAAGCTCTTCATTCTCACAATTGTCACCTAAAATGTAATTTCTCTACTTAGTGTTTCTCTTCATATTCTGGGGTATGAGTGCTTCTTGATATGCTGGCCCTGTCTACCTAAACATCTAATAGACTCTCAGTATCCAAAAAGACAAAGAGCTACTATGTATGAATCATTGAGGAAAAATATACATATAAACCAAGAACAAAGTCCTGAAAAGGTACTTCA
This sequence comes from Peromyscus leucopus, assembly GCF_004664715.2. Classification (NCBI taxonomy): domain Eukaryota; kingdom Metazoa; phylum Chordata; class Mammalia; order Rodentia; family Cricetidae; genus Peromyscus; species Peromyscus leucopus. The sequence goes on from NC_051069.1 coordinate 64,299,207, forward strand.
AAAAGTGTCAGAGATGGCTCTGCAGCAAGCCTGATGAGGTGAGTTCAGTCCCTGTAACTCACACAGTACCAGAAAAGAATTGACTCTCACAAATTGTCTTCTGACTTGTAAAAGTATGCCATAGCATATCTCTCTCTCTCTCTCTCTCTCTCTCTCTCTCTCTCTCTCTCTCTCTCTCTCCCCACGCACGCACACATGCACACACACACATATATTTTCTCGCTTTCATTTTCTGTGTCTCTCTTGAATACAATTAATTAATAAATGAAACATTAAAAGATAAAATTCAAATAAAGCATGAGATAATATGTCCAATATTGGAGAAATCACAATGAAACACTTTGTTAGTTGCTTTTTGCACTGCCCAGACCAAATTTCTCACAAAAGGCAACTGAAGAAAATATTTATTTTGGTTTATTTTGCTAAAGACATGGCTATACGCTGTGCTTATCACCAGTATATAGAAAGCATTTTATATGTATGCTTCATTAAAACATTGCTATGAAATGACTAGAAATATTTTTTGTGGTGGAAGTGTTAACCCCTGGAGAAACTGTCTTCAAAGCAGTAAATTACCAAATTTAGGATTAGAAATTAAATCTGGTTAATTTCAAGTTCATAATGTCTCTATAGTTTCTTGTGGCCTCGTAGTAACAGAGGCAGAGATTGGTATCTTAGATGTAAATGGTGCCTACTAAATCTACTTAGATTGGTTAAGAGAACCAGTAGACATTAATGTTGCTATAAATACCATCTATTCTCTCCAGATAGCTCAGATTACAGATGAGCTGGAAGAGAATGCACTTTAAGCATGATCTAATGAACAGAATTCTGTTTGAATCACTTCATGGGTTTGAACCTAGGTTTTCCATGAAAAGTGATTTTTTTAATAAAGATTTAATTTTTTTCTTGATTGATCAGTTTCATTCATTTATAGCCTACATTTTAGTCATTTTAATACCCTCCTAGTTCTCCTCCCATCCCATTCCCTCTCCTGTTGAAACCCTTCTTCCAAACAGCTCCCCTTCCTATTTTCATGTCATCATTTTGTGTGTGACTCATTGAGTTTAAGAATCCCTTGCTCAACACTGCTGTGGAGGATATTTAATGGAACAAGAGTTTGCTGTGACTACACCACAGAAGAAAGTGACATCCCCTACCCCAACATGTATTGATTTCTAATAGTCAGGAAGGAATGGGGGCTCATAGCCCCTCTCCCATTCATGATGGAATATTTAGGGCCCAATCTTATGAGGTCTTGTGCTTTGAGCCATAGGTGCTATGTGCTCACTATTAAAAACACTTCTCATGCCAAGGTCAAATATTATGCAAACGTATTTGTACAAATGAAAAAGCATAAAATATAAACTCCCACAACACTCCACCTTATGCCAGGTAGTTTTTTTTAACTGTAGTCATATAATAACAAAGCTAATACCTGGAAGAAGCCAAGGGCCTTCCAGAGGTCAAGCTGAGGCTCAAGGAGCCTTGGTGATATTTGGCTTTTGATTATCAGTCGTTTTCTGCTATGAGTTTCTTGTGTGCTATTGTAGCCTTTCCATCATTTTTGGGGCATCATTTCCCCTCTACTAAAGGAATATTTAGATAACCTGTGCACTGACAGCTATGCACAACCAGAACCCCAGTTTAAGCCTCCCGGTAATTATCATCACTGGCAGCATCCAGCCAGGACCATCCCCAGATGGAGGAAAGTACCTTAACAGAGATCTCTGTACTCTCTAAGAACAGATTTAAGCATCCAGACTACCCATTTGAGAAGGCCTAATGAATGTGCCAATTAAGCTTAACTTCTTCCTTTCCCAAACCTTACCTCTAGTTCCAGATCTCCCTTTAACTATGACCAGAGGCATCTATCTGTACACAGGTTGCCTAGTGACCGAGTATACCTTCCCCCACCCTTCAGAAAAACAGCAGATAGCTTGGAAAGATAAGAGCCACAGGAAAAAAGAAGACAGTTTTAATTTCTCCCATTGACCTAGCAACTTACAGATTCTTAACATTTCCTACCAATCACATTTAAGGTTAGAGTTGAGAACGTAAGATCCCTCTTCTTAGATATTACCCGAATTTAGCCTTTAGTTAATTCATTAGCCCATTAGTCACTTCCCTTTGGGGTTGCAAATGATAATTAAATATTACTTCCTTTCTATGTGATTCTTATCACCCCTTTGTTTGACCCTGGAAGCCTGGCTTTGCACTGCCAAGGGAATACTGCTTGTAAGTGTATATATACCGGGACTTCCAGGGCACAGGAGGATGGAGAAAAGAAAAGAGAATGGAAGAACTAGATGGGTAAGAACTTGAGAGGAACAAACTTATACAGGGAAGAACTAGATTGAAGGGCTAGAAGAGCTTACTAGAGGAATGAGATGGAAGATGAGGAAGACACTGATAGGGAAGAACAAGATGAGGAAGAACCAGATGAGAGAGAAAGAGATGGGAGAGGAGATAATATGGGAAAGAACCAGATGGATGAGAACCTAGAAGGGGCACAACTAAGATGAAGGAATTAAGATAGAACTTAGAGGGGACAGCAGATAAATGCAGAGAGAAATCAGGCAAGAAAGGAGCTAGGCATGAGAGCAGAATAGAAGCTTGTAGAGAAAGAACTGACATGGAATAAAAAAGATATGCACTAAAGTGTTTTGTGTACATAGATTCATTTCTTTTCAGCAAAGATTAATTATCAGCTGGCTGTAGATTCTTCCCGGATCCTTGGAGGGGACTGTCAAGGAGCTGGACCCCCATAGTCCTTGATAATATAAGGGGAAATCATTCACATTAAGGAAAATATTTAAATGCTTAGTTTATTGTTCCTTGAGTTTCCTTTCCTTAGTCCTTCCCAGCTGGTTGATATTGCCTGATGCTCATTCTCTCCATTATCCCAATCTTTCTCTCTGACTGGTGCAATTCCTTTTTCCTTTAAATTTTGACCATACTTAGATTCTATCTGAGACAAATGTAGGATAGGAACACTTCAATGCCGGGCGGCGGTGCACATGCCCTTAATCCCAGCACTTGGGAGACAGAGCCAGGCAGGTAAATGGGAGGGTCAAGCTGGAACAGGGACAGAGTGGGAGGGCAGGGAGGAAGATACCATGATAGATGAGGACATCATGGGAATAGGAAGAGGCAGGGTGCTGGGGAGGCACTCAGGAATCCACAAGGTTGACCCCACCTTGGTCTGCTGGCAGTGGTCCAGAGAGTACCTGGACTGGTCTACTCTGGTGACCAGCCTAGCAAATAACCTAGCTGTTATCATTGAGTCTCTGTCCAGTGACTGATGGAGGCAGCTACAGAGATCTACGGCCAGGCACCAGGCTGAGCTCGGGAAATCCAATTGATGAGAGAGAGGAGAGATACTGCAGGCGAGGGACGTGGAGATCATGATTGGATGACGTGCAGAGATGATGGACCACACTAGTGGAAGCCCATGAACTGTGGACTGGTGAGTGTGGAGCCTGCATGGGACTGGACTAAGCCCTCTGGATACAGAAGACGGTTGTGTGGCTCAAACTGTTTGGGGCACACCCAGGCAGGGGGATCAGGATCTGTCCCTGGTCTATGGACAGGCTTCTGGAACACGGTGCCTGTGGTGTGACACCTTGCACAGCCTTGGTGCAGTGGGAAGGGGCTTGGACCTGCCTAAGCTCAGTGTACTGAACTCTGCTGACTCTCTGTGGGAGATCTCAATTTGGGGGATGTGGGGATGTGGGGTGGCTTGGGAAAGAGGGCTGGGGGGTGGGAGGAAGGAGGAGGGGGGATCTGTGGATAGTATGTGGAGTGAATAGAAAATTTCTTAATAAAGAAAAAATGAGTTGTGTAGATTGAGCAAGTGACATTTTGGAACATTAGTCCTATACACCCTTCATAATTTCCAAAGAGGTATCAATTTCAAATCAGACATCAACATGTTCATCATCATCACCATCATGCCACCATGAGAAACAATTGTTTCATGTTCATTGTGTACAAGATTTTTTCACTTTTTGCATATAACTCATTTAATTATATCTTAAATGGATCCCATGCTGTAACAATATTTACTAGTCCAGTTTTACAGGTGAGGTAAAAAAAAAATAGAAAATCCATTAACTTGCTATGCCTCTACTATCCAACTAGTAAATGATGGTATATGGTTACAGAGTATTGATTCTGAGCGACTTATAGCTAAAAATAGTTCTGTATCTTATTTGTTGCATGTGCTTTCCTTTACGACTTACTGAAAATTCACTATTTGGCACATATATATTCAAATAACTATGAATATAAGACACAATCCATTCTTCCATGTAGCTTACCTCCTTGAGGTGACAGTAGTTGAACGATTAAGATAAGGAAAATATACTATACTATGATATGTTCTGTATGAGTGTGGGAAATCTAGAGAAGGCAATAGTGTTAAAAAGTTAAGAGCCAAAGTCTAAGAAACAAATGCAAACACCTAGACCCCAGAAAGGGAAATTTCTTATTTGGGGCATCTTTAAACCAGTCTGGAGAAACAAGGACATGGAGTGATGAACAACGAGCCCAAATATGAGATGAAGCTAAAGCATGATTAGATAGCAAACATAGGCAAGTTCATAGGTTTTGGACATGATCCCAAAAGTCATGTAGAACTTCTGTAAGATTCTACCAGGGGAATAATGTGTTCTGTTTGTGGTTCTATAGGTATTTTCAGAGATGTTTGGAAAAAAATGATGATAGAGAATAGTGAGAAGATTTTAAAAAGGGGGTGTGTTAGAAATAAGAATGAGGGGCCTTTGGAAATTTAAAAGAACTAAAAACATAATGAAATGTAAATAATAAAAGATGATATTGGGCCTGTAAGATGACTCAGTGGATAGACAGGTTTGCTTCCAAGCCTGATGCGTTCCAGTCTTAAGGACTCTTGTGTTAGAAGGAAAGAAGGAACTCCTGTGATTTGCTTGCCTCCGTGTGTGTGTCACATGCCTCTCCTCCCCACCCCAACTCCGCACACATATACACACAAATGGTAATTAAAAATAAAACTTTGGAGTTTGAGAAACAGTTTAAGATACCAATAAAAACTGTTGCAAGGTAGAGACCCAAACACCACTCAGCATGACCAAAGTCTGAATTGAGAGTCTGTATTAAGCTGGGTGGAGACAACCTGGAGAGAAACACTTCTCACAGAGCAGCCTCAGATGCATTTTACAGAGAACTTTTAAAGGCAATGAATAGAAAAACACTACATCCTTGTTGGCAGTTGCAGAAGGAAGTAAAACAAGTGAGCCAACAGAAGACAAAAGCATGCATTTAGCTAGGGCATTTCAACCCTGAGGTTTCAGAATAGAATTAAATACTTTCCCACAGGACTTTTCACAGTGGGGGTTCAAAATAGGAGGCTCAGTTTCAGGTTAAACCAAAGATGGCTCCAGCTGAAACAAGATGGAGGAACATTTGCTCTGTCACATTCCCCACAGGTCTTAATGAATGAGTCAAATTGTGTTTTGACTAAAAAGATGTAGTTGCTCTAAAACGATGTAGTTGGCCCTAAGGACCACTGATTTGACTGAATTAATCCTTCTTTTTATATAATTTGCCATACAATTTAAGATGCAGAGCCCTGCTGTTTGTCCAATCAGAATAAGAATTAAAGACCCAGTTAGTAGCAGCAACCGGTACCAATTATCTAATTCAATCTCTCTCTCTCTCTCTCTCTCTCTCTCTCTCTCTCTCTCTCTCTCTCTCTCTCTCTCTCTCTCTTCCTTAGGTTTTACCTAAACATGACAAGATTTTCTCTAGTTACTTCTGATCAATTAGCATAGAAATAACATGTTCCTCCCAAAGCCATACATACTCCTCCATGGCTCATGAGAAGAAAGTCTAAACCTCTCCAATTTTGTAGGACCATTTCTGCAAGTGAATCTATCCATTGTTTCAATTCAGAAATAGAATTTTTTAATACATCTAGGTATTAAACCTGTCTTATCAACCTGACTGCTTAGTGTCTTAAACTTCCAACCAGATGTGGGATAAGGACAGGCACAACTCTTTTTTGTTTGTGGTCCAGGGTCCATATTAAAATGCATTTTCCCTTCTTTCCCATTAGGCATACCTGGGGCAGAATATGTACTAAGACATATAACAGGGGATTCTCAGTCCAGAAAACATTAGAAGAGGCACATTTAGTTAAACCATTAGTCTATACTCACCAAGTAGTCTTAGAGTTCTGTTATATCGCTAATTTCTAGATCCATCAGAAGAAGGTGGTGTGCCCAGATTGAAGATTTTGGATATTAGATAAGTTTCAGTCCCTTGTAATTCCTTTAATGTTTATTTCGGCTGCCTGGAGCACAATGACTTTTATCAGTCAGTGGGCTGACGGTCTGCTTAGTTCCTATCCTTTATGTAATAGGGAGGCTGAGCAGTCTAAGCATGACTAGCAGTCCCAGCTAATTTTTGGTTGGGAATGATTAAGCAGTAGACCTTGTCAAGAGTAGAAAATAGTAAAGAGGACCCCTCATCTTTTTGGTCAGCCTGGGGCATAACTCTGGGCCCCAGTGTGTTAAGTAAGGTTGTTTCTTTGGAGAAAAGAGTTAGTCAGGGCTTTGACATGGGTAGGAGATCTTTGTTAAGATCCAAAGTCTTGGGTCCTGAGGAAGAAGCAGGTTTTGGGGGGTAATAATCTGTCCTCAGGGTCCCTTCTTGTGGCATAAAAAGTGATTCCCCAGGTTCTGTTTCCCATAGGCCATAATCTTTCATCTTTCTTAAGGAATTTCAAGATCTTTAATTTTATTGTCCTTGGATTACATTTTCTTTTCCTTAGGAGGGGGCATACACAATTGTGTGTGTGTGTGTGTGTGTGTGTGTGTGTGTGTAGTGTATGTATATATGGTGTATGTGTGGTGTGTGTGTATGTGTTTGGTGTATATGAATGTTTTGTGTGTGTGTGTGTGTGTATGGTGTATGTATGTGTGTCTGGTATGTGTATATGTGGTGTGTGCATGTGTGTATTCTTATATGGGTTTCCAAGAAGCCTCTGTTTCACAATCCTGCTTTCTGCAATGGGTACTCCCCTGTTTCTGGCAACTGGGGAGTCCAGCCACAGGGCATGTATAAAATTGAAAATTCTGTATTCCACCAGGTGGCGGTGGTGCACACCTTTAATCCCAGCACTCAGGAGGCAGAGCCAGGTGGATCTCTTTGTGTTTCAGGCCAGCCATATCTACAGAACAAGGTCCAGGATATGAACCAAAACTACACAGAGAAACCCTGTCTCAAAAGAAAGAAAGAAAGAAAGAAAGAAAGGAAGGAAGGAAGGAAGGAAGGAAGGAAGGAAGGAAGGAAGGAAGAAAGAAAGAAGAAAGAAGAAAGAAAGAAAGAAAGAAAGAAAGAAAGAAAGAAAGAAAGAAAGAAAGAAAGAAAGAAGGAAAAGAGAAGAAAATTCTGTATTCCTATCTCAAAAGATAAACTTCAACATCTTTTCTTTTCCAATAAAACCAGACACATAAGTTGGTGCGGTGATATTTTATTTGTGCTTTGTGCTGAAATGTGATATTTTATTTGTATGTTAATAAATAAAGTTTGTCTGGAAATCAGAGGTCATAGCAAGCCATAAAATAGAAGTCAGGTGGTGGTAGCACATGCCCTTAATCTGACCACATGGCATGCAGAGTCTCTGTGCATTCAAGGACACAGCCAAGCGTGGTGACAGGAGCCTTTAATCCCAATACCAACGATAGAGACCTGGAGATCTGTATAGATAGGCAGTGATGAGGAAGTCATGTGGCTGGGCTTAGAGTCAATGAGAAGGCAGAACAGGAAAGGAAAAAAAAGCACAGGTTAGACAGGAAGAAGCTGGGGAAGCTATAGCGTGGTGGTGAGCTAAGGCTATTCATGGCTGTTCACTAGTTCTCTGATCTCTATGGCTTTCACCTCTGTATTTGGCTCTGTGTTTCTTATTTAATAAGGTTGTTTAGAAAGTTGTCTACAAATTGGCATCAGTTAGCAAATGTCAATATAGTGTGTAGGGTGCTGACCTGTTTTTATGCTAGCTAGCACCTTCTCTGTATCTGCCTTTCCTAGTTCTCAGGTCCAGACTGAGGGTGATAGGAGTTGAACCATGCCCTGTACTTATACCAAAAGGGCAAAACACAAGACTCAGAAAATGAAAGGGACTGGAGCCCAATAAAACCTTAATTTTAATGGGTATATTGTCTGAGAAACAGTCCATTTGGCAGCAACATCTGTGACTTCCACTTTCTTAATGTGGGTGTGGTAGATTCATGGTGTATTAGAAGCTACATTCACACCCATAGGAATGGAGAGAATAACCATGTAGGGTACTTTCCAAGTTGGTTCCAGTGTTGCTTTGGTTACCGACTTAACCCAGCCAGTATCATCAGGCTTAAACAAAGGGAAACTGGTAATGGCTTCAGAAGTTGGCTGGGACTCTTGAACATTCTGATGCATAGCCTTAGTGGAGGACTGAGAAAGTAATAGTTAAGAGGGTTAGGCTGACTGCTGGTCTCTGAGCCATGAAAGCAGTTAGGGAGTTCTTCCAAATGGATTCTCTAGGGGGTGAATCGTTTTGCTTTATAGGGTGCAGTAGACTCAAAGAACAGGTTTATCTATCCTTCATTGGACTCTTATGAGAGTTTTGTTAGTTTTTTGTTGTTGTTGTTGTTTGTCTAAAGCTTCAGTTATGAGTTGAGAGGTTTGGCTGTGAAACCCAAACCATTGCCTGACCCCATTGCTGAAAAGCCAATTCCTGGGGAGGGACCAGTTCCTGGGGAAACTTAAGCTACTATATGAGCAGTTTCAGTCTGCTGCATACCTGCAAAAGGTATCTGCAAAAAGTAGCAAGTACTGTATCCTCCCCTGGGAGATTGGATAAAAGTGAAGCCAGTTTCCCAAAGTTCACCAGGGTGTTGGCCTTTCCTTCAGACCCCTTCCTGCATAAGGGCTCTCTGTTTTGGATTTACCTGAGTACAAACTTGGCATCTGTCTGAGAATACCAACACCAGGCTATCCATTCTAGGTATAACATGCCTTGGTATGATCAATGTGGAAAATTTTGTGGAACCCAGATGAGTAGCCTGGTGAAGGTTAGTTACCAGAGCCCTGCTGATGGTCACTGGGAGAATGATCTTTCCCTTTGGTGTCTTCCTAAAACTTGCAGGTTTGAGCTGTCCTTTTTTTTTTTTTTTTTTTTTTTTTTCATCCTATATTTCCTATTTCCTCTATTTACCATTGAGTCTCAGGAAACATTGGGTCATGTTATGTCATCAGAATATCAACAGTCCCCACTGCCAGGTCAGTGTCCCAGTTACTTCTTACCCCAGGGGCATCATCTTGTTGATGTCTTCAGAAGTGGAGGATAGCAACTTATAGGGGAAGCCAAATACCTTTAGAAAGGCCAAGATTTCTTTGTTTTAATATCCCTTCCCCCAATAGTAAGAAGCTCTCTTACTTTATTCATCATCCCTTGGACATGTGAGGGGATAAAATCATACGACTGTATGTTTGTCTGCTCATGGACCTTCCTTTTCCTCACCTGAGAGTCTGAGTCAGAGCCATCAGTTTTATTTTCTTAGCTGAGTTACCTTTGCCAAAGGCTTTGGCAAATCTTTTCAATTAAAGTGACTACTGCAGCCCTTGCATACCTGGTTCCATCTTTAATGAAGTTGCTCTCATCTTTGTAGAGCACTGCATTGAGATCTTGCAGGGGATATGCATTAAGTCTGGGCAGATCCCCTGGACCACCCTGGTCACCTAAAGATAGTCATGAATGAACATGAATGCCTGTGGGTTGTCATCAGGCAAGAGGGTAGCAAGATTGATGGCAGTGGATTTCATAACCTGGATTCAAGGGTAGTCCAGGAGTAGGGCCTGGTACTAGGTCACACAGACATTAGACAGCTGGCGTTCTGGTGTTCCTTGAAGGAAGGCCTCAACCATGTGGGGTGCTGTGAGTATAAGATCCTGTTGCAGAGTTAACTTGTCTTCTGCTTTCACTTGAACAGTGGTAACCTCCACAGCTCTTAGACAGGTAGGCCATCCTGTGGCTACAGGGTTCAGTTGTTTAGACAGGTAAGCTACAGTTTGTTTCCATGATTCTGGAGTTTGGGTTAAAACCTCTTTTGCAATGACTTTTGTTTTATAGTCAAATAGATGAAAAGGTCTTGAGACATCTGGGTATATTGGGGCTGGAGCTGAAGTTAAAGTTAATTTTAAAGCCTCATATGTCTTTTGTTTAGTCTCAACCAGATTAAAGGCACAGTGACCCTTTTGTGCTGTTGTATAGAAAGACCATCTTAATTCCACAAACCCTGGGATTCAGAGGCAGAAACATCCAATCACACCTAGGATATGGTGATATTTTATTTGTACTGAAATGTGATTTTATTTGTATGTTAATAAATAAAGTTACCTGGGGGTCAGAGCTAATAGTAAGCCATAGTGGAGCTGAGTGTTTGTGGTACATGCCTTTAATCCCAGCACTTGGTAGGCAGAGCTAGGTAGATCTCTGTGTGGTCAAGGATACAGCCAGCATTGGAGACACACGCCTTTAATCTCAATACCAACCATAGAAGACCTGGAGGTCTGTACAGACAGGCAGTGATGAGGCGGTCATGTGGTTGGGTTTACAACCAATGAGAAAGCAGAACAGAAGTCTATATAAAGATAAACACATAGGGAGTAGGTCTCTCTGGGCCAAAGAGGATCGCTGAAGCAGGAAGGGTAAGGCTCTTAGCTCTGACCTCTTGGGCTTTTATCTTTACATTGGCTCTGTGTTTTTTATTTAATAAGACGGTTACTTCTACACTAGGAATTCTAAAACCTACCTCTTAGTCTTTGGAGGTGGAACTGAAGGATGGCAGCAAGCCTACTCTGAGACAGGCTCCTTTTGCCTCCCATTAGCTGGTAGCTGAAATACTAGTCTCTGATGTACAAAGTTGGTGTTTCTAACTGACACGCTGTAGCCCAAGATCTGTAACTGTTACAGCAGTCCCTCTGTGGCTTTTTAAAAAATCTATTTCAGTTTCAGAGGCTAGGAAGAGGTAATCTACATATTGTAAGAGTGTGGCCCTGGGGGACCTTGACAGAAAGGCAGGAGGTCAGCACTAACTGCTTCATCAAACAGGGTTGGAGAATTTTTAAATCCTTGGGGCAACCTGGTCCAGCTAAGTTGCCCACTATAACCTCCCTCTGGGTCTGTCCATTAAAAAGCAAAGATGGGTTGACTTTTCTCTGCCCACAGGAAGTTAAAGATTGCATCTATCAGGAATAAGACTCATGATAGTGTATGGTTTGGGAATCCTAGGATGAATGCCTGTGGTTTCTCAGAGAAAGGAGAGCCCTGAAACTTCTAATTGTACAGGTCACTGGTTGAGAAGGAAACATATGCAATAAATAGGAGCTGGGGGAGTCTTGTTTGAATCCTTTGACTCAAAATGAGTGAGTCTAAGGGTTGGGAGTGAAGAACAGTAGAAACTGCAGGGGTCTGGGTCCAGTCAGGGAAGTTCAGGAAATCAGAGATGGTAATTGAAACATCTGCTATATTCAGTGAGAGAGCATTTTAGAGCACTTAGAGACATGCAGGGGAATCACAAACTCAGAAGAAGTCTTTGTAGGGGAAGAAGATGAAAAAACCTCTGGTGGTAAAGCCTAAAATGGTGTCACTTTTTCTCCAGGAACATAAGGTCGTCATAGTTCTCCCTCTTCTTGGTTGATGGATAGAATTTTGGTTCCTGTTTTTTCCCTTGGAGCTTAGCTGCCAGAACCTTTATACCAGTTTTAAAGGAACAGGTTATCCAAACATCTATGTAGATAAACTGACCATGGTTACCAGGATTTCCTGTGACTACTACTACTACTGCTTGGGCCTTTTGGCAATCATGATAATAGAGAGGATCTAAAGAAAAGAAACAAGTCTCTCATTGTCCTGATGAAATATCACAGCAAGATTAATTAAGCAAAAGAGTTTTTTGTTTGTTTGTTTGTTTTGTTTTGTTTTGTTTTTATTTCTGGGCTACAGTTCCAGCATCCAGTCTATCATTCTGAAAGGCTCGTGGCAGTAGACCATGAGGCACCTCATCACACGGCCTCTTGAGATCCGGTAAGAAGGGATGGATGCTGGTACTCAGATCAATTTCTTTTTGTTGCAGTTCAGCACTACAGCCCATGAAATGATGTTGCCTGAACCAGCAAAGTGGGTCTTCCCACTTTAGTGAATCTAATCTAGATAATCCTTCAAAGGATGACCCAACCAAGACAATTTCTCACCTCTCACAGGCATGCTTAGGGGCTAACCAAATCTGGATAGTCCCATAATTCCCCACAAACATGCCAGGAAGCTTGTCTCCTGGATGGTTCTAGATTCTTTCAAGTTGACAATCAATATTAACATTATTACTGTTTTTCCTGACAATTTCATAACAAGACAATCAGTGAAACAAGGCCCAAAGACTCATCAATGGGTTTCAGAACTTTTAACCTACATCTTTCCAGCTTGGAGCAAACTCATCACTGAAGAGTGAAATTCAGGTCTCTCTTAGTCCCTGATGCTCTTAAATAATGAAGTTTCCATGTCTTAATATAGAAACATTTTGCCGACACAATTATTGGCTTTAACTGGTTCTCTTTCCCATATGATTTTGCTATGTTTTGGCCTCCTGGTATCAATCATATATCTAAGTTTTAATGTTGGATTTGAATATTTAGGGGACACAGAATTTTTTGTCCATTACCTTTCTAGTCTTTCCTGCTCACTAGAACATGCTAAGAATCTGGCACTAGGCTCCAAATCTATACTGTTTACTTCTTCTATAGTAAGTAATCATGCCCAATGAGTACACTGGGATATGTGGTAGATGTCAACTATAAATTTTCTTTTTGCTGGGATGGATCCTAGACACAAAAATCTCTACTATAAAAAGTAACTTAGAATATATTACAGATGTAGTCAACAAGCTCTGACAAAGGTCAGCAGTGGCCATGCAAAGAAGCTTTTGACAAGCAGCATCAGTGAAAAGTTCCCATACAACAGCTCATTTTCATTTCTTTACATTTGTGATCGGGATAGATGGCACCATAATTAAGAGTATTTGCTCCTTCAGAGGAGTAGAGTTCATTTTCTACCACCCACATAACAAGGTTCACAACAGCCTGAAGGACAGCTTCAGGGGATCCAAAGCATTTATCTGAATTCCACAGATACCTGCCCCATGTTCACATAACCTTACATTTGAATTCCACTGTCACAGGACAAGAATAAATATTCAGATTCTTATCTAATCACCTACTGAAAAAAAAAACAGTTTAATGTCTGACAAAGATGTAGACAATATGATATTATTCAGCCACCAAAAGGAAAAAGTACTAGTGTGTTCTACAACATTGATGGTGATTCAGAAATTATACCAAGTGTAAGCAGTTATATACCTTACAGTTATATGTATATGAAAACTTCAAAGCAGACATAGGTGTGCAAACAGAACATGGATGAGCAATTTTCTGAAAAAGAAGAGCTGGTGCTGGGGAGGATGATTGAGGTTTTCTTTTAGAGATGATAAAAATGTTCTATAATTGTAAAATGATAGACAACTCCATAAATAAACAAAACATTGAAATTTACATTTCAGAATGGTGACTGTTTTAATGTATGGGATGATTAAACTGCATCTCCTACTAGCAGAGGAAGAAGGAATTTGCCTCTTCACTGCTGTGCTCGGTGTTGAGAACAGTTCCTGACAGCTCTTGTTCTTCAATATATTTATCCCAAATAAAAAAATTAAATACAAATAATCCATGTTATCTTATAAATGGAAGATTAAAGATAGATTTTTTTAATGTTTCTGACAAGATTTATATTACTGATTTTATTAGTTTTTCCTCACTGAGGGAGGGGAAGTAAAGTATATAGGCTAAGCTCTAGAATATTTCTGATGTTTGAATCTGAAAGAATTGTCCTCAGAGCCAGTGTAAAGTCTCTACCTGTGGGGAGACTCCCATGGAAATCTGGGGTGCACCTGTGTTTTTCTCGGGAGTCAATAAATGGGTCTTCTTTGTTCTGTGTCATGGCATTGATCTGAAATGCTTATATTGACTCTTTCCCATGGCAGTAATCACTGTCAGCTAGTGATTCACAGTTTCAAAAATTACTAGTCTTAAGCACAGCTTATAAAAATGCTCTGTTATTCTCATGATTTTCCATAATACATAGATGCAAAAAATGCTATTAGAACTAGTGCTGTAGTTTAGTTATTATAGCTGAGGTTATATCACTGTTTTTAGGTTGTATTATCTTTTGGTCAATTTTTTTCAATTAATGACAAATTGGACTTCTGTGAAGTTGGAATCAATTTATTCCACAGTCTGTGCCAATAGGTCATGTTTTAAATAAATATAACAGAATCAATTATGTATTCAAAAATATTACTTTATCATTGCAAATTTTTACCTTCAAAAGTTAAGACCATGACCAAACCCTTAGTATTGATCAGAAAGACTGACATAAGTTGTTGATGAATATTTCAGGAACCCCTCTTCCATTTCTAAAAAGACATCAGTCCTACTGTCAGGAGCCCGCCCTACTGTAGTGCTAACTTAACTAAGCTTATCTGCAAAACTCCTATCTCCGAATAAAGTCTTTGTTCTGTTCACATTAAAGTGGCTATGCACATGTCAAAAAATCAGTTCCTTGGTGTGGAGGCTTTATTCTTAGATTCATAATATCTTTTCTTAAAAAATTTAACTCAACAAGAAATAAATAAACATTTTTCTCCTTTTTTATTGAAAATAGAGTCTTCTCTCATACAATGGATCTCAACCACAGTTTCCCCTTCCTCCACTCCTCCTGACTCCCTCCCACCTCTCCAAGATCTACTTCCCCTGCTTTCTCTTCAGAAAAGAGCAGGCTTCCAAGAGATGACAGCCAGTCAAACAGGACAAAACAAGATACCATAAAAAGCCCTCATATTGCAGCTGAACAAAGCAACTCAACAGGAGGAAAAGGGCCTCAAGTATGCAAAAGAGTCAGAGACACACCAGCTCCCATTGTTATGGGTCTCACAAAAATACCAAACTAACAACAATAACACATACACAGAGGAGGACCTGGTGCAGACCCATGAAGGCCCTGTGCTTGCCACTCCAGTCTCTGTGAGCCCATGTGAGCCCTATTTAGTTGATTTGGTGGGCCATGTTCTCCCGGTGTCCTTCATTCTCTCCCTTTCTTCCATGGGGCTCCCCAATCTCCAACTGAAGGGCCAGATGGAGACCTCCAGTTTAGACTCTTTCTCCACATAATGTCTGGCAGTGGGTCTCCAAAGCTGCTTCCAATTGCTGCTGAAGATTCATAACATATTAAGGAATTTATAAAGCTTACATTCTCATAGTCATATCACAAAGCTGAAAAATATGAGGGAAGTAGGATAAGCACATGGCAATTAACATGACCCTGTTGCCAAACAAACATCTACCATGTGTACTGATGGGACTGTTGACTGAAACAGTGCTTCTAGAGGGACTCAGTGTAAGCATGAGTCACTGAGAATGTGACACGTTAGAAATGAAGACCATTGGACTTAAAAAGCCAAATTTTAAGTGAAGTGATAACTGAGAAAGCAGAGCAACAGTTGGAAGGACAATACAAGGTAAACATCACACAGACAGAGAAGCTATGCAGCAGGGAGAATTTATGTAGTCAGATAGCAAAATCTGTACACTAGAATCATCTCATCCTTTTCAAATAAATAGAACCACTAGTGTTCACCAAGGGAGACAGAGCTATTAACCTTTGTTCACTGTGCACAACTAAAGGGGGCTGATTCTTCCACTGGGTTTGTTATGTTCTGATTAATAGAAAACAATGTATCTACAGTATTAGAATTCTTTACCTTTACAACAGCTCTGAAAATTTAGTATGTTTCTAGCAATGGAAAGATAATTCTTATTCAAAGTCTTTAAGAATTTTCCCGCCTTGCCTGTTTTCTCTCTCTCTTCTACAAGCCATATCAGGCTCTGCTGATTTCTTAAAATGTCTCCATCACTTTCCCATTCTCCATTCTTTGCCCATCAAAAGGCCTCACCTTCTATATTTTTTATTATGCTGCATCTCCTTCATTCTTGATGCCTGAGCCTTCCCAATAGCTCCTTTAGAGAGATTACCTCAAACTAGGAATCTAACTAATTTTTTATATCCACATGTTCATTGTTCTCTGGACAATTAAACAGTTTTTTTAGTCTTTGTTTTAGTATGATTTATGTTATTACAAAAATGTTGAGGACTAGAACTTTTATAAAGAATAAAATTTTATTCACTTAGAAGCTGAGAGGTACAAGGTAAATGATTAGTTCTTTATAGGGATTCTGCAGATTATTAAGGTGAAAAGGAACATCACATGAGAAGGACACATACACAGAACATGGCCTCACTGAGTTTTACTTTTATTACATATGAGTGTTTTGTGTGTACCTGTGTGTATGTATGTATGTGTGCATGTGTATTAGTGAGAGAAAGATTTGTTTTATGTGGTTTATGTGTACTTTTGAACGAGTACAATGCCTAGTGCCTTCCTCTACTTCTCACTACCTTATTCCCTTGAGGAATCATCTCTTACTGAACTCAAAAATAGAGTGCCAGCCACCAAGCTCGACTGAATATCCTATTTCTTCCACCTATGGTTCTAGGGTTAAGAGAGCATGAACATTCATGCCAAGCTTTTTATGTGAATAGTGGAAATTTTGCTTAGTCATGCTTGCTCAGCAAATATTCTTACCTAATGAACCATATCTCTACCATCTCCCACTAATCTTTTAATTCACTGGCAAACTAATAGTCATGACAGCAAAGCCAACACAGTATAATCACCTCTAAAAAATTCCACTAGAAGAATAAGCTACTTCAACAAATCAGTCCCTGCCTACCTGTGGATGACTGCAGAAAGAAAACTTACTTTGAAAAGTTAGATGATACTGGAGAGCCACAGTGGCTTTTTATAATTTGAATATTATATTAATTTACTCTTTCCTGAGAAAAGTAACAATTTTATATTTTAATCATTTATTTGTGTTCCAGTTTCCTAAAATTTCTAAATGTTGATGCTTTCACAAATTGAGCTGTTTTAACTACACACAATACATTAAAATCTTAAATTAAACCAGCTTTAGTATAGCTTACAACAGGACAGAGTTTGGTGTGGTAATATTTTATTTGTGCTTTAATAAGTAAAACTTATCTGGGGATCAGAGAACAGAATAGGCACTAGATTAGTCATAGAGGCCAGACAGTGGTGGCACACATGCCTGCTGTGGGATGTTCTGTATGTCCTGTGGGAGCCCATTCTTGGGTTCCTCGTGGCTTTACCCAGCAGGTCCGCATAGAGGATGATTAGGACCACGGGCCTGAGTGCAGGTGTCTGAAATGGTCTGCACTTGGCTGTGCTGGGGGATGGTCTGTATTTCAAGTCACTCTGATTGGTCAATAAATAAAACCTGATTGGCCGTGGCTAGGCAGGAAGTATAGGTGGGACTAACAGAGAGGAGAAATAAAAGAACAGGAAGGCAGAAGGACTCACAGCCAGCCGCCACCCTGACAAGCAGCATGAAAAGATGCTGGTATAGATTTATGGAACTGGATTAATTTAAGCTATGAGAACAGTTAGCAAGAAGCCTGCCACGGTCATACAGTTTGTAAGTAATATAAGCCTCTGTGTTTACTTGGTTGGGTCTGAGTGGCTGTGGGACTGGCAGGTGATAAAGATTTGTCCTGACTGTGGGCCAGGCAGGAAAACTCTAGCTACACATGCCTTTAATCCTATCACTCCAGAGGCAGAGATCTATCTGGATCTCTGTGAGTTCAAGGCCACACTGGGAACAGAGACAGGCATGGTGGCACATACCTTTAATCCTAGCACTTGAGATCTCATGTCTTTGCTTGGGAGGGACACACACCTTTAATCCAGGAAGTAATGGCAGGAAGCAGAAAGGTATATAAGGCATGAGGACCAAGAATCAGAGGCTTTTTAGCAGAAGTTCAACTAAGACCCTCGGGGGTGAGGACTCAAAGGCTTTCAGTCTGAGAATTTGTGGAAACAGGATCAACTGAGGAGTTGGTGAGGTGAAGTTGGCTGTGGCTTGTTCTGTCTCTCTGACCTTTCAGAATTTATCCCAATATCTGGCCCTAGGTTTTTTTTCTATTAATAAGACCTTTTAAAATTCATCCTACAGTTTGACTTAGATGTTTTTTGTTCATGAATCATGTGAATGACATTAGATTCTAAATTTTCAAAAGCTATTTTTTAGAGCTTTATCTCCTAAGATGGTAAGCATTCTGAGGCTATGATTTCTATTGCTATCAGGATATCAGAGTAAAATAAAGTCCTCAGCACTAAAACATATGAATGGTGGTCATCCCCTTAACAGTTGCACAAATACTGCATATCTGGCTACATTTTACCTGGCAAGTTTGGTGATGTAGTTTATAGAATTCACATATAGGTAAGATAATGATGGCTTTTCTTCCCCAGCAACTTCCATAGCAACTTCCAGCACTCTAGTCATCAAAGAAGTGTCCACCTCAGTTACAGTTTCCTTTTGTTATACCTTACAAGTAAAGTGTATGCCTTGAGAGGACATAGGCCATAGAAGGGAAATGATTACTGATGGTAAAAGTTCAATACATAATACAAAACTGTTTTCTAAATACTTGTGTTTACACTTGTCACTTAGGCTATCTCAACCCTAATTAGAGAAGTTTCTATTGCAGTGACTAATGGTGAGTATAGAGACTCATGACCACCCAAGATGCAGAGAATAAGAGATGAATGACAGAAAGGTTCATCCCTAACAAATTGTTTATACTACCTCCTACAAGGCTTATGGAACATTGCAGAAGAGGGGAAAGAAAGAACGTAAGCACCTGTAGATGGGGAAAAGGGCTGCAAATTTCCTTCTTTTGGACAAGACACAAACAGTGCAATCATGAACTCACAGAAGCTACAATTACTTGCCCTGGGCCTGCACACGGGCCTTCTCAATAGTCATTCATTGATGGGAAAGAGGCTCACGGGACCCAGTCCCTTACTGCTTAATTATCAGCTACTGATAACGTCTGGAAGAGGGAGAGCCACTGCCTTCAGTTGTGTGACCACTAGATTCTACTAGATAGCTTTAATTTCAAGATCATTCTAATGGTGCTAGTCAAACCTAGGATACAAATAATACAAAAAGGTATGAATCTGGGGAAGTTCATCAGTAGAAAAGGAGGATGGACAAACAGGAGACAAGGAGATGAGGAGGTATGGACACCAATCAAAATGAAGTGTACACATGCATATTCTAAGTAGAATTGGTAGAGGAGAAGAACAAACGGAGTTGGGAGGGAATATCGAGTAAGTTGGGGAGGAACTACAGTAGAGGGAATGAGACTACATTAAAACAAGTTGTATGCATGTATGAAACTGTCAACCGATAAAAAATTAATTCAAACAGTAAATAAATAATATTTAAGGTAAAACCCAATTTGGCCTTTTTACAAATATCCCTGATATATCTGATAAACACAAAATTTTTTAATGCTCTGTGATAAAATGCAGAAGATAATAAATTAGAGTATAAGCAAATGGGCTATGTTAAATCATGATTCACACATCCATGAGAAGCAAGCTAGTAGGACTTACTAGTGTACAGGACTCTCAAGTTCAATTTAGAAGGTTTTATTAAGTTTCATTATGTATTTAATATATATTTTATTTAAAAACCTGAGTTATAGACACATTTATAGACTCATAGAATTGGGTGAGAACTCACTACTTAAGTTTAATTTCTCATTTTTATTAGATCAACATTAAAAATCTTTGATTTTGCCAGCAGTCTTTTGTGGGGGTATATTTGTGGATTTCTGTGGGCCTCTTTAGCACTTTGTTTTTTCCTTTTCTCAAGTGGTCTTCATTTACCATGGTCTCCTATTCCTTGTTCTCCCTCTCTGTTCTTGATCCAGCTGGGATCTCCTGCTCTCTTTCCCTCGACCCTCACCGTTCATTGCTCCCACTCATGTCCAGGCTGTTCATGTAGATCTCATCTATTTCTCCGTCATTGGGTGATCCCCGTGTCTTTCTTGGGGTCCTGTTTTCCAGGTAGCCTCACTGGTGATGTGAGTAGCAGTCCAGTCATCCTTGTTCCACATCTAGTATCCTCCTATGAGTGAGTCCATGCCATATTTGTCTTTCTGAGTCTGGGTTACCTCACTCAGGATGATTTTTTCTAGATCCATCCATTTGCCTGTAAACCTCATGATGTCATTGTTTTTCTCTGCTGAGTAGTATTCCATTGTGTATATGTGCCACAATTTATTTATCCATTCTTCAGTTGAAGGGCATCTAGGTTGTTTCCAGGTTTTGGCTATTACAAACAATGCTGATATAAACATAGCTGAGCAAGTGCTCTTGTGGTATGATTGAGCATTTCTTGGGTATATGCCCAAGAGTGGTATAGCTGGATATTGGGGGAGATTGATTCCCAATTTTCTAAGAAAGCACCATGTTGATTTCCAAAGTGGTTGTAAAAGCTTGCATTCCCACCAGCAGTGGAGGAGAGTTCCCCGAGTTCCACATCCTCTCCAGCATAAAGTGTCCTCAGTGTTTTTGATCTTAGCCATTCTGACAGGCATAAGGTGGTATCTCAGAGTTGTTTTGATTTGCATTTCCCTGATGATTAGGGATGTTGAGCAATTCCTTAAATATCTTTCAGTCATTTGAGTTTCCTCTGTTGAGAATTCTCTGTTTAGACAGCCGGGACTGACCTACTCTGGTGATGGGATGGCCAAACACCCTAATAGTTGTGCCAGAAACCCCATCCAAGGACTGAGGAATCTGGATGCAGACATCCACAGCTAGGCCCCCGGGTGGAGCGCTGGGAGCTTAATTGGCAAGAAATAGGAGGGTTTATATGAGCAAGAATTATTGAAACCAAGGTTGGATAAAGCACAGGGACCTATAGCCAAACGAATGGAAACACATGAACTATGAACCAAAGGCTGAGGGGCCCCCAACTGGATCAGGCCCTCTGAATAGGTGAGACAGTCGATTGGCTTGATCTGTTTGGGAGGCATCTAGGCAGTGGTACCAGGTCCTGGGCTCGCTGCATGAGATAGCTGTTTGAAACCTGGGACTTATGCAGGGATGCTTGACTCAATCTGGGAGGGAGGGACTGGACCTGCCTGGACTGAGTCTATCAGGTGGATCTCAGTCCTCGGGGGTGGCCTTGATCTGGAGGTGGTGGGAATGGGGGGTGGGCTTGGGGGAAGGGGAGGGCAGCAGGAAGGGGGAGAACAAGGGAATCTGTGGCTGTTATGTAGAACTGAATAGTATTGTAAAATAAAAGAAAAAAATAAAAATAAAATAAATCTTTGAGTTTTATTGCAATATTTAAGAGTGTTTGTAGAACATTAGTTTATTCTGCTATGTTCAATTTCCATACTCAAGTGTGCTTTATGCCAATATAAAGAGGAAGTAAAGGAATATGGAAGGAAAGAAAGGAAGGGAGGAAGGAAAGGACGGAATAAAGAAGGGAAGGAGGCTGAGATGGAGGAGTAGATAGAAGGAAGGGATAGTAGGAAAGGGAGGAAGGTCAAAAGTCCAACCCATTTTTTTATTAGTGATTCTCTGTATAAATCTTCTTTTCCCTGATATTTAAGTGCATAAAGAAAATCATGAATTCTATAGAAAACTACATGTCACATCTGGCAAGCTATTTTGATTTACTGAGCTAGAAATAGCTTTAAAAATACTTGCTTTTGCAGACTTGCATAATCAGTCATTTGTTGCTTTCCTCTGCATATCAACATCAGCTTCACATCACCAAGCTGTCCCCCTCTCCCACTTCCCAGAATAAACAAGGTCACAATACATTTCAGTTCAATTTTGAACTTAGCAAGAATTACAGGATTTAGGGACAGATTCTTTGAAATGCACCTTTAGATGATACTGCTGTTGTATGATTATGACAAATTGTCAGTATAGAAATCTATATGTGGATGATACAGTATCCCAGTCATTGAGGTTACAAGGTCAGATTCAGTGTGGTGCCTGTATGCCTTATCTGAGTTTCTATCTCACTAAACTTGTTTGTGTTTGACAACAGGATACCAAAAGGCTGAGGGAAAAAAAAAAGAAAAAAGAAACCCTCTTTAAGTGGGCTCTCCCAAACCAGTTGTGTGTAAAACAAATTCCAGAGTAACCACAAGACATCTTCTACCTTCTTTATAGTCCCAGCTACATGCTAGATAACATCACACACACACACACACACACACACACACACGCACGCACGCACGCACGCACGCACGCATGCACACGCACACGCACACGCGCGCGCACACACAGTAATATCACCAGTAAGAATTCTTAAAAAAAATTTTCCAAGATCAAATTTCCAGGAAATTTTCTCTCTATTTCTCAGCCTGTCACCATCATTCCTTTTATCTTGTATCAATGACTCCCCCATTGGTTTAAGAGGCATGTTTGTGAGCCTAGTCTTCCAAACCTTATATAGACTTCTTTGTGGTAGGTCCAGTAATATGAAAAGAATTACTTCTTTTAGTTAGAGAATAGAATGGATTAACATCTGTTCCTCCTGTTTACATGAGTCAACAGGTGGTCTCCTTCTTTTTGGTTCACATATATAACATATAGATTTCTGAGTCTCTTTAGAAGCCAGCATCAATTTTGTGTTTAGCTCCTGAGGAACTCCTGGGACATTTTCTGCCTTTGCATTCTCTGTTGGGTTTGACCTTGCCCTAATGTCTCAGCTTACTGGCATCGCTATCAGAAAACAACATGGACTTTTAACTCACTTAGGGATGAGCCAATGAGGATTTCCATTTTAGGCAGTTTCAGCTTCTGCATTTCTTCCCTTGCCATAGTGAGGCCAGTAGTGGTGTGAGCATTAGAAAAACATCTGTTAGAAATTTAAGAGGGGTAGCCAGGTGGTGGTGGCACATATCTTTGATCCCAGGACTTGAGAAGCAGAAGCAGGAGGATCTCTATGATTTCAAGGCCAGCCTGGTCTTCAGAGCAAATTCCAGGAAAGCCAGGGCTGTTACACAAAGAAATCCTGTCTCAAAAAAGAAAAAAAGAAAGAAAGAAAGAAATTCAAGAGAGGAAATTTCAAGGCATCTGACCAGCTGTTTGAGAAGAAGGATGACTTCAGTGTCACAAAGACTGAATAATTTGCAAGTCAGCTCAATGTCCACCGCACAACACACTGTGAAAGAGAACAACATGGGCATGTCACTGAGGACTTGAAGTAAAATCACCACCACAACAATAATATAAATATTTTAAATAAATCTCTTGAAATACATTTTCTCAGAAAAAATTTTTTAAAGGAATACTAATTATTGAGTTTATAATCTATGTACAGGAATGTTCAACCCATAATCCATGGGCAGCATGTAGTCTTAGATTGTTATAAATGAGACCAATCATAAAATAATAAACTTAAAACTTTAGGGGATTATCTTGCAATTTTTTTCATAACTCAACTGTACCATTGCTGAGTGTGAACTCTGTAAATTACAATTTCATGTTACCATGTCATAAGGTCAGACAGCACTAAATTTGAAAATATGGAATTCCTTCTATCATATTATATCCTTGTCTGGATCATTAAGATAGGTCCAATTTATTGATAGTTTAAGTATCTGACAATCAGTATGTTATCATATATATTTTTTACTTAAGCTTTAAGCAACCCTTTGAGGTAGACACTATATTCTCATTTTATATAGATCAGAAATTAGACCTGAATGGCTTAAGAACCACATCTGAGATTGCATAACTTTCCAGGAAATGTGTCTGTAGTTTCCGTACATGTCTAACTCCATAACTGACACATCTGACAAGGTTACTATTCTGCTCAAATATGTTACAAAAACAATAGTTTTGAAAGCACTTTAGATTTGTCTCCTTCAAACTTGTGAATCACTTTCTCATTCAACTGTCATGAAGGTTATCTAATAAACTTGTAAGTACCTTAGTTTTACAAGGAATTCAGACTAGGATGCAATGCTGTAGTCAGGTTACTTCATAGCAATCTTAACAATGAGGTGGCAACCCTAACTGAAGAATTCTGTACTCTGCATACTCATTCACAGCAATCTCAGTGTGTTCACAGCTGCTGGCACAGACATCATTAGACTCTAAGAAAACAATTATTTTCCAGTGAACATCAACATGATGTCAAACACAATATCTGAAGAAGTTACTTCATTTGAATAAAAGTCAATGGATGGGAAAACTGTCTACAACAAAGCAAAGTCAAAAGTATTTGATACCAATTTTGATACCTATTATTTGATACCAAAATTGCCCATGAGAAAAGAAGTTAGTAAAGATTTATCTTAAGAATAAAATGACCAGATACTGAATTTTTGTGTATTACTTGACAGAAGTTACTAATATTAAACCTGTCCTCGCACCCTCTTCTTTTGTATTTTAGAGGCACTTGTGTGAATGCATATATTTTGAAGATTTAGATGGTAGAATTCTCTCTCTTATGGCTCATGGTTCTCACTCCTCTCAAACCATATATCACTTGTTGGGCATTCAATTTTTATTTTTTCTCAAAACAAGGTTACCATTGCTTGTCCATGGATGAAAAAATCATTGGTTCTATAACCTGACTTGAAATAAGAAAATAAATATGAAAAAAATATTTTATCCTTTAAAACTTAAATACCCCCTTTTCTCCATTTGTATTTTGATTCCCCTCCACCATGAAAACTGTACAGGTAGTTGATGATAGTCAATAGACTTATTACACATGATCTTTCTGTGTGTAACATTCATTCTGTTAGTATTTATTAAAACAAAACAAAATCTCTCTCTCTCTCTCTTTCTCTCTTGTTTTCCATTTTCCTTCCTGTGATTGATAAAATCTTAGAATTTTTCTAGTTGGTAAACAAGATGTTATGAACTTTCTAATATTTCATGTATTATAGATTTTGTTGCCTCTAAACAGTACCTGCTCAGTCTAGATCATCTTGAGCCACACCTCCCTGCATATCCTCCTGGTAATCATCTAACTGTAGCACCAGGATCTCTCCTAATTATTTTACTTTCTGTCTTCCAGTGTCAGCCAAGATGCTGAAGAACAATGGCAATTCACTGTCACTGCTGGTTCATCTCTCACTCAGTTCTCAGCAGTTCAATTTGCCTCCCTCTTTTCTAGGCTCTCATAAAGAATCACAAAGACCTCCATCCAAAGAAAATTCTTCAATATTTATAATTTCAGATTTTTCTGGCACAAGACTTTGAGAAACATAGCTTCTTCATCAATATTTTCGAAGAACTTCCGGCCAATATCCTTATGCCTCCTGCTTTCCTCTACTCCTGGCTTTACCTTCTCTGTCTTGATGACATTCTCCCTTTCCTCCCATCCTTTAATTGTGCTTGCATCATGCTTTTACTCAATTTGTTTTCTGTAATGGGTTACTAACTGCTAACCTGCATTTCTTTATTATCCTAAATAGTTAGGAATAATAACTTTCAAGGATTAGCAATTTGCATTACATTGTTGAATGAACTGTATAGTTACAATACCTTGAACAAGATAAGAAGTACATATGTTTAGTATGTTCTAAGAAAATTAATCTCAAATTTGTATCAATATACATACAATATACAAAATTACAATCTAATGTAAAATATTTAAAGCTAGTAGTTGCTTTTTAAAGTAGATTGCATATCTATCTTCTTATTATATCTATATTCTCTCTTTTTTTCAGAGTAAATTCAATAATCTCCCTTTTTATCTACCATTTCAATCTTTTTTTCAAAGTATATTCAATAATCTACCTTGTATCTTATCATATCTATATCCTTTTTTCTTTTTCTTTTTTCACAAAGAAGAACCCTGAGTCTATTCTCCTCAGTTTAGCTTTTTTACTGACCATTACCAATAACAACTTGTAATCAACCACCAAAACAATGACAAATATTCATATCTCATTGAATGACCAAAAAATCATCCACCCCACCTCTTGGGAATGTAGGCATTGTGTTCTTAAAATTACCTCCTGCTGCCTGGGGCCAAAGGCATATCTAGGAGATAATGAAAAGAAAAAAAATTGGTTAATTGTCAAGTCCTGGGAGAGTTAGTATCATTTGTCCACTCTTTGCATAATGGAAAGTTCAGGGCTTGTCTCAAGTCCTGGCTAGAATAGTCTGTGAGGCTGGATCGTCTCACCTAGCCATCTCAAATTGTCCTGAGCATTTTGTAGTCCAAAGTTGATCTTTAGGTGATATTTGTCAGCTTAGTGGCATTATTATAGTCCATGTGGAATCATCGTTGTGGGATCCGGTCATCTTTTTGGAGACTTCAGAGATTGTATTAGGTCATATTATTTCTTTTCTTGGTAATTCTTTCCAGGTAGTTCTCTCTTCTTCTTTGGATGCTTATTTGTCCAAAGGCCTTTAAATTCCTCAAGATGGTTGTTTTTATTTTCTTGAGGAGATGAACCAAACCCTTCCCTAACCCTAAGTTTGGGGAACTTCCTAATCTAATATTTATCAATTTTGACTTATCATTTCTCCTTAGTTTTTTGTTCTATCTTCTATAGATGTTCTGTTATCCAGAGCAGTATGATTTTTTATAATAAGCATTATGTTATTTAATTGTTCTGAGAAAGAGTCTCCTCCAAAATGACAAGAAAGAGCTGAACAGAATTTGACATGGAGGCCTGCAAGAGGCCCCTCACAGTATTTCTCAATGACAACCATTAGAGATTACTTTGTCCCTTGTTGACCTACATTCCTTAGTCCAATATCTGCTTTGCCACACCTTCTGCATAATCCAGAAAGGAGGGGAAGTATATTGGAATTATTCCTTGAAAAAAATGTTGTTTCTAGGAAGGTTCTATTTATAATCCCTTTTTAGTTAACCTTGTTTACCACAATTAAAACATTTGACATTACTATTTTTCTTCAAATCTCTGGAAATCACCTCTCCTATCCAAGCACCATCATAGTCATGAGATCCAGTATTGATTTAATACTCCATGGCTGCTGACCTTGCCTTTAATGGCCTAATTATATTACCCTTCTGCATTGTGCATTAGCATTTTCAAAAGCCAGAGATTCAGTTATTATTTGTTTAGCTTCTGAATTTGGTATCATTCTATTTACTGCTAATGTCAGTCTTTGTAAGAAATCAGTGAAGGTTTATCTTGGGCCCTGTATAACTTTAGTAAAGGACTCAATTTTCTTTCCTATTTCTTCAATTCTGTCCCTAGCATTCAAGGCTGCTGTATGGCATAAAGCCAGGGTGTGGTCATCATATAAATACTGTCTTTGTATATCAGCATAATCTCACTCTCCAAGAAGTTGTTCTTGGGAGATTTCCATGCCTCTAGCCCTACTTCATTGTTTAACAGTCTTGGCCTCATCCCTCTACCAGATTCTCCATTGTAATTGGGGACCAGCCTCTAAGACTGCTGTTACCAAATCTCTGTAGTCTTGAGGGATAATTCTATTACAAATTAACCACAGGTTTAACCTCTGTTTCACAAATGGTGAGTGCATGCCATATGAGACATATGATTCTTTGAATCTCCTCAAATCTAACATTTGCACAGGAGTCCAATCAGCTCTTATACAGTCTTGGGGATAGCTATCATTTGATAGTTCCTGTAAAGTTATTGGATAAATTAAGGTCAGCTGTTTGAGAGCCTTAGACTGTTTGTGTATAACCTTATAATGGAAATCACCTTTAAATTCTTCTGTCTGGGTCTGAATAGCTCTATAATCTGTTTTAATCAGTTTTTCTAAAACTTTTATCTTGGCACTCATATTAACCAACTTTTTAAATGATAAAACAGAAATGATCAAATGAATATTTATAATTGACATTGCATAAATCCCATCAACATTAATTATCCTATCATTTAAGTGTTCTATTTTGAGACTGTCTAGTTTATAGTCAAACAGAGACCAAACTCCTTCCATTGTAATAGTGTTTGTCACTTTTTTAATGTGGGAAAAACTCTTTTAACTAATTTCTCCCTTTTAGAATTCCCAGTTGACTCAACAAATCTGCTGACAATGACAATTCATATGACAGTGAAGTGAGACAGCTACCTAGTGTGGCAGCAGCCTGAGGAGGGGGGTCCAAAGAAAGCCAGAGTGAAGAAACTAAAGAACCAACCATCTGCATGGGGGAACCTGTGAAGGTGGCTAATTCTGGCATGTTAGGAGCCTGAGCCTGGGCCTGGGCCTGGGCCTGGGCCTGGGCTTGTGCTTGTGCCTGAGCCTAGGCTTAGGCTTGGGCCTGTGCCTGTGGAGTTAGCTGTCTGCACAGGGGAATGTGTGAAAGTGGCAAACTCCTGTGGTTCTGGGAGCCCAAAAGCCAGTGGAGTTTGCTGCAGAGAGGCTGCAACGAAAACATAGCCAACAAAGCAGGGACTTTGTCAAAGGCAGAATGGGGACTCCGGCTGCATGGAGCTCTGGCCTGAGTTGGTGGTTTCAGCCACAGGCAAGCAGTTTTTTCATGAATTCATGCCCCAAAAGTTGGATGCCAGATGTTTCACAAATTCTAAATGATCTTATAATAAAAACCAGATAAATGCTGAAAATCAGAGGAAACAAGTCACAGCCACTTCCTACCTCACCAGCTCCTCAGCTGATCCTGTCTCCATGAATGCTCATTCTGAATGCCTCTGAGCCCTTAGCTGAAAGGGCTTCTAGTTCCTGTCTCCTCACACCCTAAGTTATTAAATGGCCTTCAAGCCTGTTCCTAGTAGAGTATAGCTTTGTGGTTGAGCAATATAAACTCTTTGCTAAGACCTAGGGATTCTATTCCAGTTTCTCCACCCAAAGAACTTTGCAATCCTTCATAAAGGCTTCAGCAACGTGTCTGTTCTATCCAGTTTCTTCCTTAATCTACAGATGTTTTTCAAAATTTATTGAATGTTTAGTTTTCTTCTCAGTTAACAAACAAAAATTAAGTAGGATGGGGATCTGATTTATAGTTTCCACAGTTGCCACATAGAATTATCTAGAATATCAAACTTTTAAGAAAAAGAGCAGAACAGGTGAGCATGATCCCTAGTGAAAATGAACAATAAAATCTGTTCATTGGGAAGAATAGATAATATACTGAACAAGAAATGTCCTATGCCCAATATTAAATAAGTTCAAAGATTAAAGGAAGTGATTGAAAAAGAATTAAGGTCATTGACAGGCATAGTAAAGGGACTGATGTTGAACTCGACCTGACACCATACATAAGAATAACCTGAAAATGAGTATTGGAGTCAAATATAAATGACAAAATACCCATGAAATCATGTGTTTACCTTTGTGACATCATATTATGTGAGCTCATTTGACTTAATTTTAAAAGCCTGAGGAACAACCAAGTTCACATAGTCCTTGATCAAGTTTTATAACATCATTACTGATGAAAAGAAAAATGTATAGGAAAAAACATTGTAGGAAATTTTCTAATCACATGTTGTAAGTGATACATTTGGAACAAATGTTTTAAAACGAAAAGATCAATAAAAGGCAACCAATTTTAAAATGGAAAAAG
Source organism: Peromyscus leucopus (assembly GCF_004664715.2). Lineage (NCBI taxonomy): Eukaryota > Metazoa > Chordata > Mammalia > Rodentia > Cricetidae > Peromyscus > Peromyscus leucopus. The sequence continues at coordinate 64,328,790 of NC_051069.1, forward strand.
GATTGGAGTGCATACTTACCCACAAAGAAGCAATGACTAATAAACACAGAAAATGTCAGCATTGTCCATCATTAGGAAGTACAAACTGTATCCAGGAGATCTTCCTTGTACATAATAGGGAGGTCATAATAAAGAAAGAATGATAGAATTAAAGAAGATATGGGAAACTGAAATTATCAGGCATTGATGATAAGAATGCAAACTGGCACAGCCATTTTGAACAGAAATTTTCTAATTCAAAATTGTAAATATAAAATAACTACATGATGCTACAACTTCACTTCTACATAAATATACTAGAAAAATGCAAACATAATTACAAATTTAATTAGGGATTAAGATCAATACTTTCAAATTAACTTGTAGAGCATAGATGAATCCTTAAAATAAAATTTCATATAAAACAAGATGGTCAAAAGGTAACAAACTATTTTATGCCACTTGATGGGTATGTACTTGGCAATAGAGACAAACAATATTAAAGTTGACTAAATTAGGTGTGTAAAAATTTTGAAGAAGGATAATTCTGGGAATAATAAAAATGTCTGTCATTTGGTTACAGTGCTACTTGAAAAATTCTATGAACATGCAATTCAGCTAAACACATTAAGTTGGTCAACTTCAAATATAACTGATGCAACCCAAAAGAAATGTAGATGGAATAAATTAAAACCACTGATACTGAAAACATAATAGTATGTTTAATAAATAATAATGTATTATATAGTAAAATCCAATAATTGTATTATCTGTAAATGAGCTCAATAATCCAATTAATAATCAAAGATCATAAGATATGGTAATGAATATGGGAAATAACTTTTAATGAAGCAACCAATAATTAAAAGTAGGAAACAATGTGCCTTGTAAGATTAAAGTAAGTCATAATGGATGAACTATTATCATTACAAATTCAGCTTCAAGGGATATTTACCTTACATATAATAAATAAGAACCTCTTTTTTTTCATTTTTTCTTTCATTTATGGGACAGACCTAAACCCTCTGTGTGTGACAGTTGTGTAGCCTGGTCTGTTTGTAAGGCTTCTAGAAATGAGATCAGGACTTGTTCCTGGCACTTAATTGGCTTTTGGAAATTGTTCCCTGTGCTCAATTACCTCATCCAGTCTTGATGCAGGGGGTTGGAGAATTTTGGTCCTGCCTCAACTTGATGTGTCATGCTTTGTTTAAGATAATCAGAGTCCTGTCCCTTTCTAAATTAGACTGAGAAGGAGTGGAAGGGAGGATAGATGGGAGGTGGGAGAGAAGAGGGAATGGAAGGTGAGGAGGGAAGAGAAATTGTGGTCAGTATATAAAATAAATTAAAATGTTAATTAAATAAAATTTGAAAAACAATTTGTAAAGAAAGATTTTTTTCTCATAAAATACACCCTGATTACAGTTCTCCCTTCCTATGCTCCTTCCTCCTCACATCCCCACCCCTCCAGATCTACTCCCTTTCTGTCTCTGATTAGAAAAAAATGGGCTTTTGAGAGATAACAACTAAACATGACAAAATAAAGTATAAATAACAAAAACCATCACATCCAGGCCAGACAATATAACACAAGAGAAGAAAGAGTCCCAAGAACAAGCATAACAATCAGTGACCCAGGAATGCCATGAAAATACTAATCTGAAAGCTGTAATACATATGCAGAGGAACTTGTACAGACCCATGTAGACCATGTGCTGTCTGTTTCAGTCTCTGTGAGTTCATATGAACTTTGCTCAGTTGAGTCAGAGGGCCTTGTTTTCCTCATGTCCTCCATACCCTCTTGTTCTTCCACACTTTCTACATTCTCTTCCATTGGGTTTCCTGGACTCTTAGGGGAGGGATTTGAATGAGACATTCCATTTAGAGCTGTGAGTTTCAAGGACACTCTCTCTATGTAATGTCTGACTGGGGGTCTCTATGTCTATTCCTGTCTGCCGCAGGAGGAAGCCTCTCTGACGATGACAGAATAAGGCACTGCTCTATGAATATAGCATAATATCATTAGGAGTCATGTTATTGATGAGCATTAAAAAAAAAAACAGTAGTGTTAGGTTTTACCCTATGTCTCTAGGCTGTCTAATCTCTGGTTCTTGATCACCGATCACCAAAGCAGTGTTGGTTATAGGTTCCAACTCATGCAGTGGGCCTTAAGTTTAATCAGATTTTGGTTGGCTGCTCCCACAAGTTCTGTGCCACTGTTGCCCCACCATATCTTAGAGGTAGGACAGATTGTAGGTCAAAGGTCTTGTAGCAGAGTTGGTTGTTTCATTTCTCTTTGGTAGCCTGCAGAGTACCTTCCCCCACCAAAGACACTAGAATGTACGAGTGAAGTCTCTATGTAAACATCAGCTAAATTTCTCCATGTTCAGTAATTTGTGTGGATATTGTCCTCAGCAATGGGGACAGAGAAACCCATTATCCTAGCAACTGCCTGAGTTGTTTAGGGATTTCTATGGAATGTCCTTGACCAACAACTCAACTGACTACAACCCAGTCACGGTACTAGAAGCCTCATTTGGTGACAAGAGATATCCAGTTGGGACTCCATACACTCCATTATTAGGAAACCTCATTAGGATCACCTTCATATAGTCTAGAAAGTTTTCACTGTACTAGGTTTCCACATCATGCCTCAAATGCAACTCAATTTCAGCTGCCTCTCCTGTATTCACTCCTACAACCCTACCTCCCCTCCCCCTGCCCTCCTGATCCTCCAGTTCCTGTCCACATAAGCCCCCAGTTCATCTATAAAGTCCATTTTATTTCCCCTCCCAGGGAGATCCATGTGTCCCTCTTAGTTCTTCTACATCTGACCTCTTTGGGTCTATGGATTGTAGCTTGTTTATCATTTATTTAATAGCTAATATCTACATATAGGTGAATATATACCATATTTATATTTCTGGGTCTGGGTTACCTCACTCAGGATGATTTTTTTTCTAGTTCTGTCCATTTGCCTGTGAATTCATTTTTTAACAGCTAAATAAACACTCTATTTGTAAATGTACCACTATCAAATTCCCCACTGGTACATGCCTGGTGAAGAAATCTCCCAGAGTCCAGAAGAGACAGTATTAGTGGCTGAGAATTAATCTGAGGGATATCAAATTAATCTAAGCACACTAAGCTATTTAGTCCACTCACTTTATTCAACTCCACCAGTGCTGTGGGGGTATCAGTTTGTATACATTTACAAGCAGTAATTCTTTGAGAGTGCAATGCAAGGCTTTCGGGGTCATAAAGAAAGGTGATAAAATCCACACAAAGAGCAGTGATTGTCAGCTTTCATTTACAACCCAAAAAAGGAGTGACTAATGGAGGTAGGATCAGCTAAGGGCAAAAATTGGTTAAACGATCTGAAAGGGATTTATGTGCTCAGACTATATTAGTAGAAGTGGTTAGGTAAGATGTTAGTCCATATGTCACTATAAGTCACTAGTAAAGTAAAACTGTCTGTTCTTCCTTTGGCGCCATTTCTGTCTCAGCTGATCTCACTTGTGCCACTTTCTGGTAGGGTGGGGGAAGTTTACTTGGTTGCTAGGCAACCTGCATCACGATGTGTGGCATTTGGTTCATAGAGGCACTTTCATTCTGAGTTAATAGCCAAAGGGAGATCTTTAGAACTAAGGATAACACTTGGGCTACGGGAAAAGGCGAGGATTTAAGCTTTATTTACACAAGAAATGACGCTTTGTACCTATCATCCACACGGCCTTTGTGGTTGCCTCATAGTTTCAATGGAATTATTTACCATATTCTAGGAACTAGCAGATGGCTGAATACCAACCTGGTAAAAGCAAGCAGTAAATCTCTTAAATTAGGGTCTTGTGTTAATAAACAAGAATTAAGGATATAAGGTTAGTGAGGTTATCTTCTCTATCTGTAGGTGAGATGAGCTAATGCTTATCTACCTGCAGTCTAAATGTTTATTTATCTTCAGTCTGTCCTGGATGTTTGATCAGTATCTCAGTTGAAATACTTTTGGTCAGAGATGGCCCTGGACAGATGTTTGCTAATGAAGATAATTACAGAAAGTCAGACCCTAAGTCTACTAGAGAGAGGAACAGAGGCCTGATCTGGGGAAAGGGGACGTGACTGTGACTGTCATCAAACACAGCTTGGGAATGTTATCCAGATACCCCAGTTGTGCAGGGGAAGTTGTGTCCAGTAAATGATCAACCACACTCTTAGAAGTTCGTGGGAAAAGAATCAAATGGGAAAGCTGCAATAGCACACAAGAAATTCACTGCAGGAAACAGCTAATATCACCAGTATCACCAATACTCCATGAGTCTTGGCTTCCCTCTGGAAGCCAAGGGCTTACCAAGAGCTCTTCCAGGTATTTAGCTTTACCAATATCAGCTGAATTCCTACCTCATATTTCTGCAACTCACAACATACCACATACTGTTAATCCAGTCTTCGGTTGAGGAATATCAAGGTTCTTTCCAATTTCTGGCTATTACATGAACATGGTTGAGCAAGTGTCCTTGTGGTAGGATGGAATGTCTTTTGGGTATATGCCCAAGAGTGGTATAGTTAGATCTTAAGGTAGATTGATTCCCAGCTTTTAGAGATGTCACCATATTGATTTCCATAGTGACTGTACAAGTTTGCACTCCTACCAGCAATGAAAGAGTGTTCCTCTTGCTCTACATTGTCTCCAGCATGAGCTGACATGTGTTTTATTGGTCTTAGCCAGGCTGGCTGTAAGGTGAAATCTCAAAGTAATTCTGATTTGTATTTTACTTTCCCATTCTGTCTGAATGAAGATGTCTTTTGCATTATAGAAGCTTTTCAGTTTCATGAGGTGCTATTTATTATTAGTAGTATTGGTATTAGTATTAGTATTTATTAGTATTTTGGTTTTTTTAGACAGGGTTTTTCTGTGTAGTTTTGGTGCCTGACCTGGATCTCGTTCTGTAGACCAGACTTGCCTCGAACTCACAGAGATCCACCTGGCTCTGGCTTTTGAGTGCTGGGATTAACAGCATGCACCTCCACTGCCCTGCTTATTTATTGTTTATCTTACTAACTGTGCTATCTGTTTTCTGTTCAGGAAGTCATCTTCTGTGCCAATGCACACAAGGCTATTCCCCACTCTTTTCTATCAGGTTAAGTGTATCTGGTTTTATGTTGAGGTCTTTGATTCATTTGGAGTTGAGTTTTGTATAGGCTTATACCTTTTTATCTATTTGTATTCTTCTACACACTGACATGTAGTTTGACAAGCACTGTTTGTTGAAAATACTGTCTCTTTCCTAGCGTATATTTCTGATATCTTAATAAAAAATCATGTGTTCATAGATAAATGGATTTATGTCTGGGTCTTCAATTTAATTCTGTTTTCAACATTCCATTTTCATGCCAATAACATGCTGCTTTTGTTACTATATCTCTGTAGAATAATTTGAAATCAGAAATAGTGAGACCTCCAGCAGATATTTTAGTGTTCAGGACTGTTTTATCTATCCTGGGTTTGTGTGTGTGTGTGTGTGTGTGTGTGTGTGTATGTGTGTGTGTGTGTGTTTACATATGAAGTAGAGAATTTCCCTTTCAAGGATTATGAAGAATTTGATTTTTGATGGTGATTGCATTGAGTCTGTAGATTGCTTTTGGTAGGATGGCTATTTTTACTCTGTCAATCTACTTATCCATGAGTATGGAATATCTCTACATCTTTTGATGTCATTAATTTCTTCTTCAATGCCTTAAAGTTTTTATCATACAAGTCTTTCACTTGCTTGAATGGAGGAAATATATTAGATATGTTTGGGTCTTTTGTGATTTATGTATTAGTTTTGTATTCTATTGCTTTTTTGATAATGTTTATCAATTTTAGAAGTTTCTAGGTAGAATTTTTAGGGTCACTTATATACACAATCATATAGTCTAGAAATAAAGATTCCTTGACTTTTTCTCCTATTTGTATACCCCTAGTACTTTTCAGTTGTCTTATTAATCTAGCCAAGACTTAATTACTATATGGAATAGGTATGAAGGGAGTTGACAACCTACTCTTGTTCCTGATTTTTGTCTAGATTCTTTGAGCCTGTCCCCATCATGGTGATTTTGTCTATGGGGTTGCAATAAATCAACTGTATTATTTTGAGATATGTTACTTGTATCACTGACCTTTACAGGGCTTTTATCAAGAAGGGGTGTTAGATTTTGTCAAATGCCTTTACTGCATTTAATAAGATAATGTTGAAGTTTTGTCTTTCAGTCTGTTTATATGGGGATTATACTTATCAATTTTTTCATGTTGTACTATCATATCATCTACAAGTAAAGATATTTTGACTTCTTCCTTTACAAATTGTATAATGTTATCTTATTACTCTAACTAAAACTTCACATACTATATTGGATAGATATGGAGAAGGTAGGCAATCTTTTGTTACTCATATTAGTGGAATTGCTTTGAGTTTCTCTCCATTTATGTTAATGTTGGCTATAAGCTTGTTGTAAACTGCCTTTATTTTGTCTGTAAGATGAATTCTCTAAATCATTCAGATAAACCAAGAACAAAAATGATTAGAAATATTGGCAACTTGAACTTCACAAATAGTCAACAGCTCATGGATGCATGTATATTAATTTCCATGAACACATATTCTCAATACCTTCTGAAATTTAGCATCCTTTCTATTGTCAATAATTTGTTTTATAAATTTTTATAGTAACATAAGTTATTATGTTTTTTAAATTTTAGTTCTAAAATTTTAACTCTGGCTTCCTCTAACTTCTTGCTGCCCTGTAGTCACATATTTGATTGCTGTCATTTTAATATTTAAAATAAAATAAGCAACCATTATCTCAGACTTTGTAACTTCCTAATTTCCTGAGTTTTCTCTTGAACTACTACTAAACTATCTCCTACCCTTTGTCTTAGTTACTTTCCTATTGTTTTGGTAAAGACCTTAACAATATAAATTTGTGCCATAAAGGGTTTGGCCTACCATTCCAGAAGAATATAATCCATCTGAGAAAGAAGACATGGTTTTCATGCAGGAACAACTGAGTGTTAAGAGCAGGATGCTGGATCAGCACACCCCATACACATTCAGTAAGCAGAGAGTTAGCAGAAAATAGGGCCAGGCTGTGAAACTTCAAGGCCTTGACCACAGTACTCTACTTACTCCTGGGTGTCTACACTCTGAAGTATTCTACAATCTTTATAAACACTGCCACTATCTGGGAAACAAGCATTCAAACAAATAAGCCAATAGGGGACAGTCACCATTCATTCGCTGAAGGACAGGGTTCAAGTTAATGCATCAAGTTAATAACTATTTATGTAACTCTATTATATTAAATTATTGAGCTATATTTTAATTATACTTTAATTTTTATCCATAGGCAAAAATCAATCATCATTAATTTCCTTTGCTTTGTTACTTCCATGAATATATTAGTTACATTTTTCTCATTTAAGTAATCTGGAAATTCCATACATATATAATTAAAGGGCTAAAGGAAATCTAAGGAGATTAATACATGCTCTGAAATGTATTGACATAATCATATGGCCTGAGTTATATGTAATTATATGAAATAACTTTGTTGATATACAAATACACTCTAATACATGAAACATATTTTTTAATCTGAAGAACTAAGTTAATTGAATTGGAGAGAAAAGGAGTAGCAGAGAGAGGGAGAAGTGAAGAGGAAGGAAGGAAGGAATGAGGGACGGAAGAAAGAAGAAAGGGGGAGGGTGGCTTAGGAAAGAGATGCTGAAGATACAACACGGGATTTATCACTAAGCAGATGTACAATCCAACTGGTCTGGGATGCTGGAGTCAACATAGCATACAGATGCCAGGAAAATCCTCTCTTCTTGGCATTTTATAGAAGTAGTGGGAATTCATTTTGAAAAATTCTGCCTAGATCCTCCTACAGAATCCCTCTAGATTTTCAAATAAAGAAGTAAGCTCATATTTGTAGATCTGAGTAAGTGACCACTGTCCCATTTTGGTTTTATATGTACCTCAATAACAAGGTCAAGTTGGACATTTCAGGTGAAGCCTCTTAGTGGAAACAAGTGGTAGTGGTTCCAAATAATCCCACTAAAATCTAAGTGGAAGCTGGGTGATGGTGGTTCATACCTTTAACCCCAGCACTCTGAAGATAGAGGTAGGTGGATCTCTGTGAGTTTGATGCCAGGCTGGTTTACAGAGTGAGTTTCAGAAGAGCCAGAGTTACAGAGAGAAATCATATCTCTAAAAAGCAAAACACCCCCCTCAAAAATTCTAAGTGGAATACCCCCAAAAGATCTAAATGGGAGAGGAAATTGTACTGTGTTCAGCATCTCAAAAGCACTATCAACATCACAGTGAAGCAATGATTATTTCAAACATAAAGCTCAAAGTTTTCCCCTGAATCAATGAGATTATATTCATAAAATTAGTGCATAAAAATCCTTGTCAAAAATGTTTAAAAGTGGTATTAATCAAGCATATTGATGGGTCAAAAGAGAAAAAAAAATCTCTATAGATGTAACCAACCGTCTTATTAAATAAGAAACACAGAAACAATGTAAAAGAGAAAGCCGAGAGGTCAGAGCTCAGAGCTAAAATCTCACCCTTCCTTCTGCTGTCCCAGCTTCGCGAAAAGAGACCTACTTCCTGTCGGTTCGTTTTTTTATAGTATGTTGTTCTGCCTTCTCATTGGTTGTAAACCCAAATACATGACTGCCTCGTCACTGTCTGAATGTACAGCCCCCTAGGTCTTAAAGGCATATGTCTCCAATGCTGGCTGTATCCCTGAACACACAGAGATCTTATGGGATTAAAGGCGTGTGCCACCACCGCCACACTCTTGCTATGGCTCTAATAGCTCTGACCCTGAACACACAGATATCTATGGGATTAAAGGCGTGTGCCACCACCGCCACACTCTTGCTATGGCTCTAATAGCTCTGACCCCCAGACAACTTTATTTATTAACATACAATCAAAATAATAATTCAGTACAATTAGATTACCACCACATTTCCCCTTTTCTATTTTAATAAAAAGAAAAAAAGCAAAAGGTTATAACTAACAAAAGAAAAACTATATACAAAAGTACAATAACTATATACAATATATACAAGTAATGAATACCTAAACAGGTATTTGACAAATCAGAGAAAATAATTCCATTATCTATCCTATTTTGGTAATTCCAAGATGTATCTAATGTACTTTCTATCCTAATTAATTTTCAACTATAACTAACTAATCTTCAACCATAACTAACTAATCTTCAACTATAACTAACTAATCTTCAACTCCCTCAGAGACCCAAGAAGGGAATAATATTAGCTAACAAAAATAAAAAACAGGAAGTGCATGCAAGCAAATTCCAAAAAATTTGTGAGTTGACAGAAACAGCCAGCTGCCTGGGCAGTCACCTGAGGTTTCTCCGCAGTGTTGGGGCATCATCTTCAGCCTATAGGCTTAGTGTATCTGACAGACTCATTTGTGAAGTAGGATGTACACAAGGTCAACAGTTCAACCTCACATTGGGTGAGAGCAGTCCACGTACCAGAAACACCTGAATTCCACTAGTGTCCTGTCATGATTCAGGATTTTAAATTCTGGAAATTGTTGACAGTTTTTAAATTCAGCTGTCCATTCTTCTTGGCTGTGTATATATGGCTTCATCTCAGCATCCCCTTCTTCTCCACATCCCTCTATTAAATGCCAGTCTACTTTTGAGAGGCATGAGCTTTCAGCTGCTGTTCCATTGTACAACAGAAGCCATCGGCACTCTGCCTGTTAAGCTGCCTTCGAAGAAAAGGGCACCGTACCTTTTCCGGATGCGAAGGCCACTTCAGGGATGGGGCCATATTGTCCTGGCCTCAGAAGATGCCTTTTGATAAAGCCATAACCACACTTGTTTTGGCAAGAATCAGTAGTCCCTTGTTTCGTGATCTGTCTGTCCATTTTGTCCTGTTGATTCGAGGATACTTTGTTGTCCAGTGGCTAACTTTTGCCAGAATGAAAGTTGACTCCATATGCAGTTTCTTCAATGCCCATATTTTCTCTAAAGTAGATTGGTACTGCCAGGAGCCGACATGTCTCAAAAAAGAAAAATTTTCTAAGTTATTAAAACATTTTAAATGCCATATTCTGTAGATCTCTGAAGGGTTTGAAGATGACCTGTCTAAAACATCTCTGCTCAATTTTAAAACATATCTAATATGACTACAAGTTCTATGATAATGTCTAACTACTAGCTTTCATTTCTTTATATCCTAATAGTTGATAATAATAACATTCAAGGATCAGAAATTTGCATTACATTGTTAAATGGATGGAATAAATACAATTAGAAATATACATATAGCATTTTCTAACAATATCAATTTCAAATTTGTATACAATATAAAACAATCCAATCCAATGTAAAGTATTTAAAATTAGTAATTGTCTTTTTCTTTTCTTTCTTTCTTTCTTTTTTCTTTTTTTTTTAAACAAGAACCTTAAATCTAATCTCCTTTGCTTAGCCTTTTTCCTAACCCTTGACAATAACTTGTAACCAACCCCCCTAAACACTGAAAATTATCCCAGACCCAAAACCCATTAAAAAGACCAAAAAACCACCCACCCCACACCACCTCTTTGGGAATGTGGGCGTCGTATTCTTAAAATTGCTTCCTGCTGGGTATGGGCGAAGTTTTCTTTATCCTGAAAGAAAAATTTTAGGTTAATTGTCAAATTCTAGGAAAGGTAACTATATCCTTCATTATCCAGTCTGTGTATAATGCCAAAGTTCAGGGTTTATCTCAAGTCCTTATTCAAGTAGTCTTTGAGACTGGATCATCTCAGGTAGTCATCTCAAAATTGCTCTGAGCACCTTGTAGTTCAAAGCTGATCTTTGGATGATGTTTGTCAGCTTAATGATATTATTATTGTCCACGTGGAATTGTTGTTGTTGTGGGGCCCCATCTTCTTTCTGGAGACTTCAGTTGATGTTAGGCCTGGCCGTGATTTCCTGCAGAAAACTGATAAGAGACTCGAACACAAAAACATATACATGCAGCTAGCCTTTTTTCTAGAATTAGTTAGTACTCTAGGTGACCATTCATATCTTAACAAAGTTTAAAATGTATATATATATTAATCTTGTAAATTTTGATATAAAATTTATACTTTAAGAAAAGTTTAAAGAATCAGAATAGAATCAAAAGAGTTGAGATTAGTAATAGAATAGTCCCTTAATTAATTTTGCTTTTGTCCTGTACCATAGCAGAAGATGGCTCTTATTCTGGCATAATACAGGGAGTTTGCATTTTCCTTTTAACAACATGCTTGAGTTTAAAGAAGGAGAGAGCCATTCTCCAACTCCAAAGTCAGCTTTAAATTTTAATTGAACTGGGACTATTAGAAAACCAATAGTGTTAAATCTTTAGAGAAAAGCAGAAGCAAACATTTAGGAAGACATAAAATTTTTTAGATAATATATACCCATACACCGTTTCACTCTGTTTCTTGGGATAGATGATTTGTCACTTTTCTTCATTTGTCTCATTTGTCCAGTGTTCTTCAGATTCCTTAACCTTCATTCTCCTAAAAGACAAAAACAAAAACCTTTCCCCAAGACTAATTTTGGGGATATTTCCTTTTGACAAGTTATTATCTGATTAAATGAAAAGGCATGTGTTATTGATACAAGTTAGTTTAAATTGGATGTTCATGCTGGTTGATGAACTATCACCGCCTCTAATTAAGAGGTCTCTCTTGTTCAAATCGAAACTTTATCAATTTTGATGGTACCCACAGCTTATCTTCTCCTGTAGAAACAAAAGCAAAACCTCTTCCCCAATGGAATACATACCCTGGTTTCCATTCTGAGGTCAGCACATCCTTAAAGTATATAGGCTGAATTAATTCTGTAGTTTTTTCTATTATCCAATGTCTCTCTGCAGCTGTTGTTCCTTTCTCATTGGCATTCAGAAAATTCAAAGTTAGAAGAGCATTATGCAGTCTATTTCTGGGGGTTTTTGTTACCCATTTCTGTTTATTTAGCATATCCTTTAGAGTTCTGTTTGATCTTTCTATAACTGCTTGACCTGTAGGATTATGTGGTATGCCTGTAATATGCTTTATATTGTAATAAGCAAAAAACTGTTTCATTTTAACAGAGACATATGATGGAGCATTGTCAGTTTTGATTTGTGCAGGTATACCCATGATGGCCATAACTTCTAGCAAATGAGTGATTACAGAATCAGCTTTTTCAGAACTCAAAGCAGTTGCCCATTGAAATCCTGAATAAGTATCGATAGTGTGGTGTACATATTTCAATTTTCCAAATTCTGCAAAGTGAAACACGTCCATCTGCCAGATCTCATTTCTCTGAGTACCCTTTGGGTTACATCCTGCTGGTAATGGCGTCTGATTGTAGAAGGAACAAGTAGGACATTTCTTTACTATTTCTTTGGCTTGTTGCCAGGTTATGGAAAAATCCTTTTTTAAACCTTTACTATTGACGTGATGTTTTTTATGAAATTCTGAGGCCTCCAGCACATTTCCTATCAATAATTTATCAATCTCATCATTGCCTTGTGCTAGAGGGCCTGGCAGACCAGTATGGGATCGAATGTGAGTTATATATAAAGGATGATTCCTTTTCCTGATTGTATCTTGTAATTGAATAAATAGTGAAGTTAATTCTGAAGCATCAGGGATAAATTCTGCAGTCTCAATATGTAACACCACTCTTTCAGCATACTGAGAGTCAGTTACTATGTTGAGAGGTTCTGAAAAATCCATTAATACCAACAGAATAGCATACAATTCTGATTTTTGAACTGAATTATACGGACTTTGAACCACTTTACTTAAATTTTCTGATTTGTAACCTGCCTTTCCTTCTTTGATGGCATCTGTATAAAATGTACGAACTCCAGATATGGGTTTTTGCCGTACAATTCGAGGCAAGATCCAATCAGCTCTCTTTATAAGATCAATTCTATTGCTTTTGGGATATTTGCTGTTAATTTCTCCCAAAAAATTACTGCAAGCTCTTTGCCAAGGTTCACTTTCTGTCCATAATTTTTCAATGTCCTCCTTAGTTAAAGGTACGACAATTTCTGCTGGGTCTATGCCTGCTAATTGACGAAGTCTCAGTTTTCCTTTGTAAATCAAGTCAGAGTTTTTTCCACATAAGTTTTTAATTTTTTATTTGGTTTATTTGGTAAAAATATCCATTCCAATATAATATCTTCCCTCTGCATTAATATTCCAGTAGGAGAATGCCTAGAAGGTAAAATAACCAAAATGCAATCCAGCTTTGGATCAATACGATCCACGTGTCCTTCATGCACTTTCTTTTCTACCAAGGCCAATTCTTTCTCAGCTTCAGGTGATAATTCTCTTGGACTATTTAAGTCCTTGTCACCTTCTAAGGTTCTGAACAAATTAGTCAGTTCATCATTTTTTACCCCAACAATAGTTCGTAGATGAGAAATATATCCAAATATTCTTTGAAAGTCATTAATAGTCTGTAGTCTATCTCTCCGAATTTGCACCTTTTGGGGTCTAATTTTTTGTAGCTCTATTTTATATCCTAAATAATTAATAGAATCTCCTCTTTGTATCTTTTCAGGAGCAATTTGTAATCCCCAACAAGGCAAAATTTTCTTTACTTCTTCAAATATTATTTCTAAAGTATCTGCATTTGAGTCAGCTAGTAAAATATCGTCCATATAATGATAAATTATAGATTTAGGAAATTTTTTACGTATCACTTCCAATGGCTGTTGTACAAAATATTGGCACAGAGTTGGGCTATTCAACATTCCCTGAGGGAGGACCCTCCATTGAAATCTTTTAACCGGTTGAGAATTATTATAAGTAGGCACTGTAAAAGCAAATCTTTCTTTGTCTTTTTCTTGTAAGGGTATTGAAAAGAAACAGTCTTTTAAATCAATAACTATGAGAGGCCATCCTTTTGGTAATAGAGTAGGCAAAGGCATCCCAGATTGTAGAGAGCCCATTGGCTGAATTACTTTGTTAATTGCTCTAAGGTCTGTTACCATTCTCCATTTACCAGATTTCTTTTTAATAACAAATACAGGAGAATTCCAAGGGCTGATTGATTCTTCAATATGCTGAGCATTTAACTGTTCTTCTACCAGCTCTTCTAAAGCCTGGAGTTTCTCTGTTGTTAAAGGCCATTGCTGGACCCATACAGGCTTGTCTGTTAACCATTTTAAAGGTAGAGCTGTTGGTGTCTTTGGAAGATCATCAGTTATTGTGCCCTGTTCTTGTATAATATGGATGGCTGGTGACCACTCATTAGAACAATATCTTCTAATATTTCTCTCAGTAACATGTGCTAGTTTATGATTTGTTTCTGAGATTGGAGGGATGTTAATCTGAGTATTCCATTGTTGCAACAAGTCTCGACCCCACAGGTTCATAGTTATGTTAGCCACATATGGTTTTAATTTTCCTCTCTGTCCTTCTGGACCTATACATTCGAGCCATCTTGCACTCTGTTTCACCTGAGATAATGTCCCAATTCCTAACAGCTGAACGTTTACCTCCTGAAGAGGCCAAGTTGGATGCCAAAATTCTGGTGCAATTATGGTAACGTCCGCACCTGTGTCTACCAGACCAGACAACAAAACACCATTTATTTTTATCGTTAATTTTGGTCTTTGTTCATTAATAGAAGTCTGTCAAAAAATTTTCCTTATTTTTTTTCCTGAATTATCTAATCTCTCTGTTTCATCATCCTGACCAGCATGATTTATTCCAATAGGCATTTGGTTATTTAATCGCTCTCCAGAGCAGGCATTTCCTCTATGGCTGCAGGAAAGGTTTGAACTGGATTTGCACTGGGGGCCTGCGTGAGGCCCCTCTGGGAGTTTCCCAAAGACTGAGGCAAAGGATTACCCTGTCTGTCCTTTGTTGATCTACATTCGTTGGTCCAGTGTTTTCCCTTACCACACCTTCTGCATACTCCAGAAGGAAGGGGCATTCTGTTGGCATTGTTCCTTGAAGAAACATTGTTTCTGGGAATGACCAGTCTACAGTCCCTTTTCAAATGTCCTTGCTTTCCACATCCAAAACATCTAACACTCCTCAAACCTTTTGAAATTACTTCTCCTACCCATGTATCATCATGCTCATCAGCTTCAACATTAATTGTTTCTCTAATCCAATCTTCCATAGGTGCAGATCTTGCCCTTAATGGCCTGATTATTCTTTTGCATGCTGCATTCGCATTCTCAAAGGCCAAAGATTCAATTATTGCCTTACCAGCTTCTGAATCCGAGACCATTCTCTTTACTGCTGAAGCCAGTCTTTGTAAAAAATCTGTAAAAGACTCTTTTGGGCCTTGCTTCACCTTTGTAAATGACTCAGATTTTTTTCCTGGTTCCTCAACTTTGTCCCATGCATTCAAGGCTGCCGTTCGACATAAAATTAGGGTTTGGACATCATATAAACATTGTGCTTGTGCTGAAGCATATTGGCCTTCGCCCATAAGCTGATCCTGGCAAACTTGTATTCCTTTATCCCTCCATTGTTTTTCTATGTTTTTAGCCTCCTCCTTAAACCAAGTCAGAAATTGAAGTCTCTGACTGGGTTCCAGAACACCTTGTGCAAGGTCCCACCAGTCCTGTGGTACTATCCTATTATATGTTGACCAAGAGTTTAACATTTGCTTTACATATGGGGAATGCATGCCATAAGATACTATTGCCTCCTTAAACCTTTTTAAATCCAACATTTCAATTGGAGCCCAAGTATTTTGTGTAGCCATTTGATCAGGCATCTGCTGTACGGTTACAGGATAAATTAAGGGTGACTGTGTGAAAACAGGCTTTCTTTCTGCAACCTTATGATCCCGACTTGAAACAACTTCACTGTTAATTTCTTCTGTCTGAATTTTTACAGGTTTAACAAGTTCTTCTAAAGCTGTTATCCTGGCACTTAAATTGACTATCTTTTTAAATATTAAAATGTGGATTATTATAGTGATAAGGTGCATAATTCCACCAATACTAATATTATATAGTTGTTCCATTGCCACACTGCCTAAAATTTCGAACAAAAACCAATTTTCTTCCAATGTACACATAAAACCCATTTGTTTTTTAATGTGGAAAAAATTCTCTTTTAGATAGTTTCCTTTAAAATATCTGATATGTTATGACTTACCAAATCTGCGTATAACAGTAGAAATCCGAGGGGATTTTCAAAGCAGCCACCTAGTGTCCCAGGTGTAAATCCAAAGAGAAAGAGAGAGAGAGAGAGAGAGAGAGAGAGAGAGAGAGAGCAAGAAAGCGTAGCTGGCTAAAGTTTAAATGCAGCCACGTGTTCCCTCTTGTGCCGAATCAAGGCTTGGGTCTGGCTTCCTTAAGCTCCGACCACGTGCGTTGGCTTTACAGGCAGGGCCTGTTCGGCAGGGCAACTCTGAGTTGTTTGTAGCACCGGCTTTAAGCAAGCAGGATTTAAGCAAGCTGCTCACCGATAGTCCAGCCTGCTAAGAAGCCGATCACCACCAGCCGCCGCGGGCTTCCGCCGCCGCTGCCACCGCCGCCGCAGGCTGCCTGCCGCCCTTGCGGGAAAGCGGACCTGCCGCCAAGCCAAGCAGTTTTTAATGGATTCTCGTCACGTTGGGGGCCAGATATAGATGTAACCAACCGTCTTATTAAATAAGAAACACAGAAACAATGTAAAAGAGAAAGCCGAGAGGTCAGAGCTCAGAGCTAAAATCTCACCCTTCCTTCTGCTGTCCCAGCTTCGCGAAAAGAGACCTACTTCCTGTCGGTTCGTTTTTTTATAGTATGTTGTTCTGCCTTCTCATTGGTTGTAAACCCAAACACATGACTGCCTCGTCACTGTCTGAATGTACAGCCCCCTAGGTCTTAAAGGCATATGTCTCCAATGCTGGCTGTATCCCTGAACACACAGAGATCTTATGGGATTAAAGGCGTGTGCCACCACCGCCACACTCTTGCTATGGCTCTAATAGCTCTGACCCCCAGACAACTTTATTTATTAACATACAATCAAAATAATAATTCAGTACAATTAGATTACCACCACAAATCTCTCTAACTAATGTCCAGCTTAGTGTCAGAATCTGGTAGAGGTACAAATAATTTAAGCTACTTTCTAAGGCATTGCTTTTAATTGTGGAAGCTTTGAAGTTATTAAGACATCCCTTTTGTCACAAAAATAGCCACTATGATCAACAGAACTGAACAGAAGACCAGAACACAAATCCACACACCCATAGACACCTGATTTTTCATAAAGAATCCAGAAATATATACTAGAAAAAAGACAACAACTTCAACAAATGATACCAGTCAAACTTGATGGCTGCATGTAGAAAAATGTGAATAGATCAACACTTATCACCCTTCACAAAACTCAACTGTAAATGGATCAAAGGTAAAACCAGATACACTAAACCTAATAGAAGAGACACTGAGGAGTAGCCTTGAACTCATTGGTACAGGAAAAGATTTTCTGAACCGAACGTGGTTAGCACAGGCTATAAGACCAACCATTAGTAAACAGGACCTTGTGAAAATGCAAAGCTTCTCTAAGGCAAAGGACACTGTGTCAGCCCATAGGATTGGAAAAGATTTTTAACGACTATACTTCTGAGAGAATATTACCATCAAAAATAAGTATAGCCGGGTGGCGGCGGCGGCGGCGGCGGCGGCGGCGGCGGCGGCGGCGGCGGCGGCGCACGCCTTTAATCCCATCACTCAGGAGGTAGAGGCAGGCAGATCTCTGTGAGTTCGAGGCCAGCCTGGGCTACCAAGTGAGTTGCAGGAAAGGTGCAAAGCTATACAGAGAAACCCTGTCTCGAAAAACCAAAAAAAAAAAAAAAAAAGTATAAAGAACTCAAATAACCAGATATCAAGAAAACTAATAACCCAATTTTAAAAACGGGTACAGATCTAAAATGAGGAAACTCAAATGGCTGAGAAACAATTTGAGGAATCTTAAGCAAGTTGTGGTGGCACAAGTATGGCTTGTGCCTGTACTCAGAGGCAGAGGCATGTAGATCTCTGGGGTCTAAGTCACTCTGGTCTACAGAGCAAGTTTCAGTACAGCCAGGACTATAGAGAAAAACCCTGACTAGACAGGAAAAGAAATAAAAAGAAAAGAAAAGATAGAAAGATTCAACATTCTTAGTGATCAGGGGAATGCAAATCAAATCTTCTTTGAAACTTCCTTTAACATCCATCAGAATGGCTGAGATCAATAAAATAAATGGCAGCCCATGCTGGCAAGGATGTGGAGTAAGAGAAACTCATCTATTTCTCTTGTGAGTGCAAACTTGTACAGCTACTATAAAAATCAGTGTTAGGAAGGTGCAAATAGAACTATCTCAAGATTGAGGCATACCACTCTTAGGCACATATCCAAAGGATGCTTCATCTTACCACTGAGACATTTGCTCAGTCATGTTCACTGCTTCTCTATTTATAAAAGCCAGAAATAGGAAGCAACCTAGATGTCACTCAACATATGAAATGTGGTACATTTACAAAGTGGAATATTACTCAGACATTAATGAAAAATTAATTTAAAAAATGAAATCATGAAATTTACAGGTAAAAGGATAGAACTAGAAAAAATAATCTTGGGTGAAATAACCCAGACCCAGAAATACAAATATGGTATGTGTTCACTGGTTTGTGGATATTAGCTGTTAATTCAATGACAAGCAAGTTACACTCATACAACTACAGAGGTTAGTTATAGAGTAAGGGACTAGTGGGGACAGTGAGCTCTTCCCAGGAAAGGGAAATAGAATAGATTGTCATGGATAGAGGTGGGGGCTGTAAATGGAGCATCAAAAGGGGAAAGGTAGGAAAGAGGAAGAGAAGGCAATATGGGAGAGACAGTTAAATTTGGGGACTATTTGAGGGGTAACAGGGAAGTCTAATACAGTAGATGCTTCATAGATATATGGAGATGATCTAAATAAAATTCCCAAATAATGGGGGAGACAGAGCCCCAACTGCGGTAGTTTATTATTTTAATGTATGTTACTTTTGCTTATGTTGCATTTGTTTAACTCTGTGACACTGTGATCCTGTGCTTGCATAAAACACCTGATGGTCTAATAAAGAACTGGCCAATAGCAAGGCAGTTGAAAGGATAGGTGGGGCTGGCAGGCAGAGGGAATATATAGAGGGAGAAATCTGGGAGGAGAGAGCTAGGAGCCAGAAAAGAAGAAGGACTCCAGGGGCCAGCCACCCACGTACACAGCGAGCCACAGAGTAACAGTAACATTTACAGAAGTTAGAGAACAGGAAAAGCCCAGAGGCAAAAGGTAGTTGAAATAAGTTAAAGAAAACTGGCAAGAAATTAAACCAAGCTAAGGCCAGGAATTCATAATTAAGAATAAGCCTCCATGTATGATTTATTTGGGAGATAGGTGTTGGGCCCCCAAAAAAGAGTACAAGACAAACACCACCACCCAACTGGCCATCTCTTACCACCAAATGATTCCTCCAGTAGCGGGATTGTGTTACATCAAATTGAATTGTTGGACAAAGGGTTCCCATGGAAAACCCAAAACAACTCAAACCTTTACTAAGACAACAGTTTGCTTTTTACAAACTTATGGAAATGTTCTATTGCTGAAGACAACACCTACACAATTCTTAAAACACAGAGAAGTTGAGCTGGTGCCTACCTAGAACCTTCACCCCTACAGGTTAGTGATCTTGGTACTAGAAGATACTCTGAACACTAACAAAGAAGAAATGTGAATATAAACCCAGTTACAAATCATTTGACCTACAATGCTATGCTTCATTAAAGATATGCTAGTGCAGTGGTAACACAAATCTTGTGGGAGTAACCAACATATATTTGATTTGACTTAAGGCCCATTGAACAAGATGGTGACCAATAACCTGAAACTTAGTAGTCCAAAGACCTAGGGTGAAACCAAATACTACTGTTATATACTAAAAGAACATAGCAATAAAATCAATATGATGTTCTGCTATAATAATAGATCAATACTTTGCTCAGCCATCATCAGAGAAGCTTCTTTCTGAAACAGATGGGAACAAACACAGAGACTCACAGCCAGACAATGTGCAAAGAGTGAGAGACCTTGGAAGACTTGAGTCTTAAATGGGATGCCCCCAGCAAATTCACCCCTCAAGGATCAGGGAATCCTGCTGAAGGGAAGGTAGAGAGAGTGTAAGAACCAAAGGCAATGGAAGACAGCAAGGATACAAGACCTTGTAAACATAACAGAAGCAATACCCAGGTGAGCTCACAGAGACTGAGGCAACATGCCCAAGGCTAATATGGGTCTTCACCAACGATGTCCTGGAGCTGGAAGAACTGGACAACCGCCTCCATCCCTAACCCAGAAGCTATCTACAATTGATCACCACTTGCAAATGAAAATTTAAATTCTCCAAGGGAGTCTCACTGGGGAAACAAACTACTCTTAATGGTAAGCTACAAGCCTAGCTAGGATAACCAACAGAAAATGACTCAACAGCATCTTTGGAGGATCCTTGTCTCATAATGCCATGTCAGGATTTTTTCTTTTCTTTCTTTTAATATTATCTTTTAAAATTTGTATTTATTTTCTTCTTCTTCTTCTTCTTCTTCTTCTTCTTCTTCTTCTTCTTCTTCTTCTCTCTCTCTCTCTCTCTCTCTCTCTCTCTCTCTCTCTCTCTCTCACACACACACACACACATATACAGCCTATACATCCTTCGTGTATATATTATGGCTTCCATTTTTGTGTTTTTATGAGACAATTGAGCATGCGAACAAGTGGGTATCTGCATCTGTATCTCCTTATTGTGCCTTTCTTTGACTCCTTTCTTCCTGTTCATTTGTTTTAACCTATTCTGATACATTCGTTTTTGTTTTATCTTATTTTATTTAATTTTTTGTTTTATCCCTTAGAAGCCTGCTTGTTTTATAACAAGGTACAGAAAGAACACGTATCTGCATAGGAGGGTACATGTGAAGAATCTGGGAGGAGCAGAGCAAAGAGAAATTGTAATCAGGATGTATTGAATGAAAAAACACTATTTTCAATAAAAGAAAATAAAACAATATTTTTTAAAAAAGAAGGAAAATGATCTATGTTTGGCTTAAAATAGCCCATCATCATTTTCTCTTGAATACATAAAAATCTAATTTCTTTTGACATTCATTCCTTTATTCATTCATTTAGCTAATACTTTTAATATGTGTGCTAGACAGTGGAGGTCAAGCTGAACAAGCCATACATGTTTCTGTGTTATAAAAAGTATAACTGTAAAGTAAAAAAAAAATGGCATCACTTTCTTATTCCTATATTAACCTACTTGCAAATTTAGGTACAAACTTTCTAAATTCAAACATTAACATAAAACATTTTAATAAATGTTATAAATGTGTATCATTTCCTTATACCTGTATGTGGCGGTAATCTAATTGTACTGAAATGTGATTTTGATTGTATGTTAATAAATAAAGTAGCCCGGGGGTCAGAGCTATTAGAGCCATAGCAAGAGTGTGGCGGTGGTGGCACACGCCTTTAATCCCATATATCTCTGTGTATTCAGGGATACAGCCAGCATTGGAGACATATGCATTTAAGACCTAGGCGGCTGTACATTCAGACAGTGATGAGGCAGTCACGTGTTTGGGTTTACAACAAATGAGAAGGCAGAACAAAATACTATAAATAGAAGAACAGGCAGGAATAGAGCCCTGATTCGGGAAGCTGGGACACCGCAGGAGGAAGGGTGAGATTTTTAGCTCTGAGCTCTGACCTCTTGGCTTTCTCTTTTACATTGTTTCTGTGTTTCTTATTTAATAAGACGGTTGGTTACATCAATATCTGGCGCCCAACGTGACAAGAATCCATTAAAAAACGCTTGGCTTGGCGGCAGGTCCACTTTCCCGCAAGGGTGGCAGGCAGCCGGCAGGCGGCGGCAGGCGGCAGCCAGCATCAATCGGCTTCTTAGTCCGAGCGGCGACTTCTTAGCCTGGGTCTAGGTCTGCTTGACCTCAGGCTGGACTATCGGTGAGCTGCTTGCTTAAATCCTGCTTGCTTAAAGCCGGTTACAGGTGTTACAAACAACTCAGACCTGCCCTGCCGCACAGGGCCCTGCCAGTAAAGCCAATGCACGTGGTCGGAGCTTAAGGAAGCCAGACCCAAGCCTTGACTCCGCACAAGAGGGAACATGTGGCTGCATTTAAGCTTTAGCCAGCTACGCTTTCTTGTTCTCTCTCTCTCTCTCTCTCTCTCTCTCTCTCTCTCTCTCTCTCTCTTTCTCTTTGGATTTACACCTGGGACACTAGGTGGCTGTTTTGAAAATCCCCTCGGATTTCTACTGTTATATGCAGATTTGGTAAGTCATAACATATCAGATATTTTAAAGGAAACTATCTAAAAGAGATTTTTTTTCCACTTTAAAAAAAATAGGTTTTATGTGTACATTGGAAGAAAATTGGTTTTTGTTCGAAATTTTAGGCAGTCTGACAATGGAACAACTATATAATATTAATATTGGTGGAATTATGCACATTATCACTATGGTAATCCACATTTTAATATTTAAAAAAATAGTCAATTTAAGTGCCAGGATAACAGCTTTAGAAGAACTTGTTAAACCTGTAAAAATTCAGACAGAAGAAATTAACAGTGAAGTTGTTTCAAGTCGGGATCATAAGGTTGCAGAAAGAAAGCCTGTTTTCACACAGTCACCCTTAATTTATCCTGTAACGGTACAGCAGATGCCTGATCAAATGGCTACACAAAATATTTGGGCTCTAATTGAAATGTTGTATTTAAAAATGTTTAAGGAGGCAATAGTATCTTATGGCATGCATTCCCCATATGTAAAGCAAATGTTAAACTCTTGGTCAACATATAATAGGATAGTACCACAGGACTGGTGGGACCTTGCACAAGGTGTTCTGGAACCCAGCCAGAGACTTCAATTTCTGACCTGGATTAAGGAGGAGGCTAAAAACATAGAAAAACAATGGAGGGATAAAGGAATACAAGTTTGCCAAGATCAGCTTAATGGAGAAGGCCAAATTGCTTCAGTACAAACACAATGTTTATATGATGTCCAAACCCTAATTTTATGATGAACGGCAGCCTTGAATGCTTGGGACAGAGTTGAGGAACCAGGAAAAAAATTTGAGTCATTTACAAAGGTGATGCAAGGCCCAAAAGAGTCTTTTACAGATTTTTTACAAAGACTGGCTTCAGCAATAAAGAGAATGGTCTCAGATTCAGAAGCTGGTAAAGCAATAATTGAATCTTTGGCCTTTGAGAATGCAAATGCAGCATGTAAAAGAATAATCAAGCCATTAAGGGCAAGATCTGCACCTATGGAAGATTGGATTAGAGAAACAATTAATGTTGAGGCTGATGAGCATGATGATACATGGGTAGGAGAAGTAATTTCAAAAGGTTTGAGGAGTGTTAGATGTTTTGGATGTGGAAAGCAAGGACATTTGAAAAGGGACTGTAGACTGGTCATTCCCAGAAACAATGTTTCTTCAAGGAACAATGCCAACAGAATGCCCCTTCCTTCTGGAGTATGCAGAAGGTGTGGTAAGAGAAAACACTGGACCAACGAATGTAGATCAACAAAGGACAGACAGGGTAATCCTTTGCCTCAGTCTTCAGGAAACTCCCAGAGGAGTCTTGCGCAGGCCCCCAGTGCAAATCCAGTTCAAACCTTTCCTGCAGCCATAGAGGAAATCCCTGCTCTGAGCGATTAAATAAATAAATGCCTATTGGAATAAATCATGCTGGTCAGGTTGATGAAAGAGAGAGAATAGAAAATTCAGGAGAAAAGATAAAGAAAATTTTTTGGCAAACTTCTATTAATGAACAAAGACCAAAATTAACAATAAAAATAAATGGTGTTTTGTTGTCTGGTCTGGTAGACACAGGTGCGGACGTTACCATAATTGCACCAGAATTTTGGCATCCAACTTGGCCTCTTCAGGAGGTAAATGTTCAACTGTTAAGAATTGGGACATTATCTCAGGTGAAACAGAGTGCAAGATGGCTCGAATGTATAGGTCCAGAAGGACAGAGAGGAAAATTAAAACCATATGTGGCTAACATAACTATGAACCTGTGGGGTTGAGACTTGTTGCAACAATGGAATACTCAGATTAACATCCCTCCAATCTCAGAAACAAATCATAAACTAGCACATGTTACTGAGAGAAATATTAGAAGATATTGTTCTAATGAGTGGTCACTAGCCATCCATATTATACAAGAACAGGGCACAATAACTGATGATCTTCCAAAGACACCAACAGCTCTACCTTTAAAATGGTTAACAGACAAACCTGTATGGGTCCAACAATGGCCTTTAACAACAGAGAAACTCCAGGCTTTAGAAGAGCTGGTAGAAGAACAGTTAAATGCTCAGCATATCGAAGAATCAACCAGCCCTTGGAATTCTCCTGTATTTGTTATTAAAAAGAAATCTGGTAAATGGAGAATGGTAACAGACCTTAGAGCAATTAACAAAGTAATTCAGCCAATGGGCTCTCTACAATCTGGGATGCCTTTGCCTACTCTATTACCAAAAGGATGGCCTCTCATAGTTATTGATTTAAAAAAACTGTTTCTTTTCAATACCCTTACAAGAAAAAGACAGAGAAAGATTTGCTTTAACAGTACCTACTTATAATAATTCTCAACTGATTAAAAGATTTCAATGGAGGGTCCTCCCACAGGGAATGTTGAATAGCCCAACTCTGTGCCAATACTTTGTACAACAGTCATTGTAAGTGATACATAAAAAATTTCCTAAATCTATAATTTATCATTATATGGATGATATTTTACTAGCTGACTCAAATGCAGATACTTTAGAAATAATGTTTGAAGAAGTAAAGAAAATTTTGCCTTGCTTGGGATTACAAATTGCTCCTGAAAAGATACAAAGAGGAGATTCTATTAATTATTTAGGATATAAAATAGAGCTACAAAAAATTAGACCCCAAAAGGTGCAAATTCGGAGAGATAGACTACAGACTATTAATGACTTTCAAAGATTATTTGGAGATATTTCTCATCTACGAACTATTGTTGGGGTAAAAAATGATGAACTGACTAATTTGTTCAAAACCTTAGAAGGTGACAAGGACTTAAATAGTCCAAGAGAATTATCACCTGAAGCTGAGAAAGAATTAGCCTTGGTGGAAAAGAAAGTGCATGAAGGACACGTGGATCGTATTGATCCAAAGCTGGATTGCATTTTGGTTATTTTACCTTCTAGGCATTCTCCTACTGGAATATTAATGCAGAGGGAAGATATTATATTGGAATGGATATTTTTACCAAATAAACCAAATAAAAAATTAAAAACTTATGTGGAAAAAACTCTGACTTGATTTACAAAGGAAAATTGAGACTTCGTCATTTAGCAGGCATAGACCCAGCAGAAATTGTCGTACCATTAACTAAGGAGGACATTGAAAAATTATGGACAGAAAGTGAACCTTGGCAAAGAGCTTGCAGTAAATTTTTGGGAGACATTAACAGCAAATATCACAAAAGCAATAGAATTGACCTTATAAAGAGAGCTGATTGGATCTTGCCTCGAACTGTACTGCAAAAACCCATATCTGGAGTTCGTACATTTTATACAGATATCAACAAAGAAGGAAAGGCAGGTTACAAATCAGAAAATTTAAGTAAAGTGGTTCAAAGTCCATATAATTCAGTTCAAAAATCAGAATTGTGTGCTATTTTGTTGGTATTAATGGACTTTTCAGAACCTCTCAACATAGTAACTGACTCTCAGTATGCTGAAAGAGTGGTGTTACATATTGAGACTGCAGAATTTATCCCTGATGCTTCAGAATTAACTTCACTATTTATTCAATTACAAGATACAATCAGGAAAAGGAATCATCCTTTATATATAACTCACATTCGATCCCATACTGGTCTGCCAGGCCCTCTAGCACAAGGCAATGATGAGATTGATAAATTATTGATAGGAAATGTGCTGGAAGCCTCAGAATTTCATAAAAAACATCACGTCAATAGCAAAGGTTTAAAAAAGGATTTTTCCATAACCTGGCAACAAGCCAAAGAAATAGTAAAGAAATGTCCTACTTGTTCCTTCTACAATCAAACGCCATTACCAGCAGGATGTAACCCAAAGGGTACTCAGAGAAATGAAATCTGGCAGATGGACATGTTTCACTTTGCAGAATTTGGAAAATTAAAATATGTACACCACACCATCGATACTTATTCAGGATTTCAATGGGCAACTGCTTTGAGTTCTGAAAAAGCTGATTCTGTAATCACTCATTTGCTAGAAGTTATGGCCATCATGGGTATACCTGCACAAATCAAAACTGACAATGCTCCATCATATGTCTCTGTTAAAATGAAACAGTTTTTTGCTTATTACAATATAAAGCATATTACAGGCATACCACATAATCCTACAGGTCAAGCAGTTATAGAAAGATCAAACAGAACTCTAAAGGATATGCTAAATAAACAGAAATGGGTAACAAAACCCCCAGAAATAGACTGCATAATGCTCTTCTAACTTTGAATTTTCTGAATGCCAATGAGAAAGGAACAACAGCTGCAGAGAGACACTGGATAATAGAAAAAACTACAGAATTAAATCAGCCTATATACTTTAAGGATGTGCTGACCTCAGAATGGAAACCAGGGTATGTATTCCATTGGGGAAGAGGTTTTGCTTTTGTTTCTACAGGAGAAGATAAGCTGTGGGTACCATCAAAATTGATAAAGTTTCGATTTGAACAAGAGAGACCTCTTAATTAGAGGAGGTGATAGTTCATCAACCAGCATGAACGTCCAATTTAAACTAACTTGTATCAATAATACATGCCTTTTCATTTAATCAGATAATAACTTGCCAAAAGGAAACATCCCCAAAATTAGTCTTGGGGAAAGGTTTTGTTTTTGTCTTTTAGGAGAATGAAGGTTAAGGAATTTGAAAAACACTGGACAAATGAGACAACTGAAGAAAAGGGACAAATCATCTATCCCAAGAAACAGAATGAAACGATGTATGGGTATATATTATCTAAAAAATTTTATGTCTTCCTAAATGTTTGTTTCTGCTTTTCTCTAAAGATTTAACACTATTGGTCTTCTGATAGTCCCAGTTCAATTAAAATTTAAAGCTGACTTTGGATTTGGAGAATGGCTCTCTCCTTCTTTAAACTCAAGCATGTTGTTAAAAGGAAAATGCAAACTCCCTGTATTATGCCAGAATAAAAGAGCCATCTTCTCCTATGGCACAGGACAAAAGCAAAATTAATTAAGGGACAATTCTATTACTAATCTCAACTCTTTTGATTCTATTCTGATTCTTTAAACTTTTCTTAAAGTATAAATTTTATATCAAAATTTACAAGATTAATATATACCTGTTTAGGTATTCATTACTTGTATATATTGTATATAGTTATTGTACTTTTGTATATAGTTTTTCTTTTGTTAGTTATAACCTTTTGCTTTTTTTTTCTTTTTATTAAAATAGAAAAGGGGAAATGTGGTGGTAATCTAATTGTACTGAAATGTGATTTTGATTGTATGTTAATAAATAAAGTTGCCCGGGGGTCAGAGCTATTAGAGCCATAGCAAGAGTGTGGCGGTGGTGGCACACACCTTTAATCCCATATATCTCTGTGTGTTCAGGGATACAGCCAGCATTGTAGACATATGCCTTTAATACCTAGGGGGCTGTACATTCAGACAGTGATGAGGCAGTCACATGTTTGGGTTTACAACCAATGAGAAGGCAGAACAAAATACTATAAATAGACGAACAGGCAGGAAATAGGGCTCTTTCAGGAAGCTGGGACACCGCAGGAGGAAGGGTGAGATTTTAGCTCTGAGCTCTGACCTCTCGGCTTTCTCTTTTACATTGTTTCTGTGTTTCTTATTTAATAAGACGGTTGGTTACATCAACACCTGTATAACAAGAAGTCTTAAAGTTGTTCCATATTAAAGTATGAAAACATGCTGAAACTAAAAAGGCATGAAAGACCTTTTTATAACCATTTAGTTTAGTTATTTTTGCTTCTAAAATTACTGAATTGGAAAGTTTTTTTGTAAAGTTATTTACTTATGAAAGCATTTTAATAGATAAGAATAAAATTTTAAGAATTAGATGTGAAAGCAGGTCAATTTGAGTCTATTTTACATAAAAATATAAACAATATAAAATTATACTTGTTCTCTCATGAAAATTTGTATTAATCTATATCCACATATCTACACTAAAGACATTATTATTAAACAGTGTTTCTTTTCTTGGTAATTAGAACTCTGTTTTTTTTTTATTCAAAAGCAATAAAGCAGAGCACTGGGAAGTGAGGAGGTGAAGGCTGGCTAGGATATATTTTTTTTATACCTGATGAAGTAAAATTTACAACTCACATATATCCAGTGACTTCAAATATTTCAGTAACATTGTGACCCCTGTGTGTTAGTAGACAGGCTGGATATATAACAGTTATTTTTCTGAAATGTAAGTCAGTTTAAAGGAAGTGTTTAAAATCATGGAAATTGTAGTAAAAACAATATAATTACCATAGAAGGAAATAAGTGCAAGGCCTTCTAAGTCCACTGAGCAGAGTCCTCACTACAGAGAACAGAACCACACATACAGCATCTGTTTCTTCTCCAGCAACAGCTTTGTATCATAAGTAACATGTTCTTAGCTTCTGCAAATGTACATAAATGATGGCAGGATGTGTGATTACAAAGACAGACCTATGATGATGCTCATCCACATGTCCATTTGACATTTTCCAGTAGACTACCTAAAATATTTCATTTCTCTTCTCTACATAAAAGACCTATTCATGCTTTACTGAACTTTATGGAGTGGCAGAGCTCAACTTTTAACAATGGAACCATAAAAGAATAACTACATGCTACAGAACAGTAAGTGTGGAGAGATGAAATTGACAGAATCAGACGATCTGGGTGTCAAAAGATAAAATCAGAAAATTGAAGACAGCTAAAAGATTGTCATGGGTTTTAGCTTCAGTCCTAAGGGTTGTTGACCAATTGTTCTACAAAAGAAAATGAATGAGTGCCCCAGTGAACAGAGCACTGGGGATCTGCTGTTTTCCTTAATAGGAAAAAAGGGGAAAGGCTAAAGACTGCAAAAAGTTTCTCTCCTAGTTAAGACTGAAGAAGAAGAAGGAGAAGGAGAAGAAGAAAAGGAGAAGAAGAAGGAGGAGGAGGAGGAGGAGGAGGAGGAGGAGGAGGAGAAGGGAAGTCCTGTGCACTATCTATCTATCTATCTATCTATCTATCTATCTATCTATCTATCTATCTATCATCTATCTATCTACCTACCTACCTACCTATCTATCTATCCTCCTCATCATCATCTATCTCTCATTTCTTGAATATTCAGATGACTAGCTTATTTCCAATTGGTGGGGTGTAGAGTCTCTGTATTTGGAAGTCTTCCTGTGTCCCAGCCTGCAGGTGGTCAGGACAAATCTCTCTCATTTACATCCCCCAAGTAAACACAGAGGCTTATATTAATTATAACTGTTCAACCATTAACTCAGGCTTAGTACTGACTAGCTCTTACAGTTAAATATACCCATAATTCCTATTTTTGTTTAGCCATGTGGCTTGGTACCTTTTCTCAGTTCTGCCTTAACATACATCTTGCTTCCTCTGTGTCTGGCTGGTGACTCCTGACTCAGCCTTCTTCTTAAAAGAATTCTCCTTGTCTGCTTTTCCTGCCTGGCTACTGGCCAATCAGCATTTTATTAAACCAGTGTACAAAAGCATTATTCCACAGCAAGCATCAATATGAATAATTTAATTTTGACTTAAGGTGGGTGTGATGAGCCTATTTCAAGTCAAATAAATGACTTTTTATCATTTTCAACTCTAACAAGGAAGTTGACTTTAAATACACTTTTAGGAAATTTTCGCCCCAGCTTTGGAATGCACAAAGCTTGAAAGATAATGAGGGAAATCAGAAAAATTTTCATAAAATTATCTTCCTGATAACTTCACAATTAAAGTTTTCATCACTGGAAACAAAAGACTCATAGCTTGAGAAATTATGTCAGAGTATCCTTTTATGTCTTTTATTCTTCCCTGCTTCCTAAGTGATATCACATTGCCACATCCCAGGGGAGAAGTAGTGAGGAGGAATGCACATGGAAATGAAAATTAATTACTAGACTTATCTAGTTTTCACTCTACTAGGACAGAAATATCCCAAAATTAATTTTCAGAAATACCTATGTACACTTTTAAATTTGTATATTAATCAGCCTTTGAGTGTGTTAACACTTGTGTTGCACAATCTTGTGAGTGGTGCTTACAAGACTACTAACCTAGTAAATAAATAATTTCCTAAGAGTAAAATCTGCTAACAAAATTAAGAAAGCTAATTATTATCATACAGAAATATAATGACTAATGCCATACCCAAAGGCTTTCTTTGAATTGCAAGATTGTTGCAAGAAAATTTATGAAAGGAAAAATATAAAACAGCTTTAAAAGCTTTGTTAATTATTAAAAGTCTAAACTACTCAGTAAAAATAAAGTGTCTCATTGCATGTTCTGAATGAAATAAACTATGTGATTATTTTAATTTTTAATATTTAAAAACAATTACTAGTTATTTTGTAGTCTTATGGCACATCATTTTGGAAATTTCTCTTTACCAGTTGGAATGCTATTTATGACAGAAAAAAAATCACAGATCCACTAAACAAGAAAGTGCATATGCATCTACTAAAAGTGTTTGACCTACAGAAAGTGTGGAACTGAGAAGAGCTGAATCACTGCATAAGTTTTGGGTCACAGCCCTGAATGTAAAGCCACAGGAGCAAAAGGCATCATTTCTGTATTTGTCATTTGCATGTAAGGAATGCACACTAACTAATTTGTGCAGCTGCCTGTTTGCAATAACCATATTTTGCACTGAAGTCATACTCAAGGGATATACATAAATGTATTTCACACAATCACCTAGAAACAATTGAACACATATGAAGTAACATAACAAAAATGAAAAATGTGCAGATACTTTCAGTCTCTGTGTACTAAAAAAGAATAGAACTTTCTGAAGCTGGATTTCTCTTGTCTATAAATACAGAATAACAGCAATTACCAAATGCAGCAACTATAAGTATTATGTGAGAGAATATATTCAAGTCTACATTTAAATTAATATATATTAATTATATATATATATATTATAGATAATACAGCAATACCAATAGTTGTCATGATTGTACTTGAAAAACACATAGCTTTTTAAATATTAAAGTTCTTCACAAAGAGAATATATTATCCCATAATTTTTAATGGTTAAGACTGTGGCTTTTAGATAATTTTATCAGATGTTGCTCACATTGGATAAAGAAAGGGTTTGCTCCATTCACAGTGATTCTAGAGGCAGTCTACTACTGTCTCCTTTTTGAAGAGATGCAGTTGAAAATAAATTAAGACCAATATAAAACTCGTGTTTACCTCACTCTTTCAATAGAGCAAACTGTCAGACATTTTTTCGCTAAATTAAACAATATGCAGGGATGAGTGAGGCTGTGTGGTTTTAGAGAGAGAGAGCTGTGTAGACTCAGAGAAAGCTGAATTTTTTTTTGAGACAGGGTTTCTCTGGGCACTTTTGGTGCCTGTCCTGGATCTCAAAAGTGGTGCCCTCCTATGCTGTGGGATGGTCTGTATGTCAAATTGCTCTGATTGGTCAATAAATAAAACACTGATTGGCCAGTGGCCAGGCAGGAATTAGGTGGGACAAAGAGAGAGGAGAATTCTGGGAAGCGGAAGGCTGAGGCAGAGAGACACTGCCAGCCGCCTCCATGACCAGCAGCATGTGAAGACGCCGGTAAACCACCACCCACGTGGCAAGGTATAGATTTATGGAAATGGATTAATTTAAGATATAAGAACATTTAGCAAAAAGCCTGCCACGGCCATACAGTTTGTAAGCAATATAAGTCTCTGTGTTTACTTGGTTGGGTCTGAGCGGCTGTGGGACTGGCGGGTGACAAAGATTTGTCCTGACTGTGGGCCAGGCAGGAAAACCCTAGCTATAGGCCAGGTGGGAAAACTCTAGCTACCCTTCTAACCTTACTCTCTGGCTCATCACTTCTTCCAAGCCTCCAACACCTGCAGGCATTCCCTGTGAACACCTGAGACAGCCAGTAAAACAGGCAACACAACCCAGAGAGAAGCAGAAACCAAGAAACAAAACAATGACGCAACAAAGACAAACCCTGAAATCAGCGTCTAGAACTGACAATAATCATTCTAAATCCAATGCCTAGACACCACAAAAGAGCACAATCAGTAACAACCAGAGCAATATGTCTCCACGAGAGTCCAGCTATGCTACCACAACAGATCCTGAATATTCCAACATAGCTGAAGCACAAGAAAAAGACCTTAAAATCAATTAAAATAAAGATGATAGAGGTGCTTTAAGAAGAAATGATGAATAAATCCCTTAAAGAAACCCAGGAAACAGAAAAATTGGAAGAAATGAATAAATCCCTTAAATAAATTCAATAAAACATAAACAAGAAATAGAAGCATGCAAATAAAACTGTTCAAGACCTGAAAATAAAAATAGAAGCAATAAAGAAAACATAAACTGAGGGAATTCTGGAAATGAAAACCTTGGGAATTTTGGAATGCAAATAGGAAATACAGAGACAAGCCTCACAAACAGAATACAAGAAATAGAAGACAGACTCTCAGGCAAATGAAGATACAATTGAAGAAATGGATATATCTGTGGTGATATTTTATTTGTACTTTAATAAATAAAGTTTGCCTGGAGATCAGAGGAAAAAGCCAGCCACAACACAGAAGTCATGCAATGTTAGCACATGCCTTTAATCCTATCACTTGGGGGGCAGGATCTTTGTGTGTTCAAGGCCACACTGGAAACAGAGCCAGGTGTGGTGGCACATGCCTTGATTCCAACACTAGTTAACCCTGGAGGTCTGTACAGACAGACAGAAAGTTACAGAGCTGTGTAGAAAGAGGAAGTAATGTAGCTGAACAGAGAGAGCAAATCAAATGGCAGAACAGCAGGACATATAGACATGGGTAGACAGGAAGTATCTCGCATTTGTAAGCTGCAGAGTTGGTGAGGTAAGGTTGACTGGTGCCTTTCCCTATTTCTCTGATCTCTCTAAGCTTTCACCCCTATATTTGGATTCATGTGTTTTTATTTAATAAAAGCATTTAGAAATTCATCAAAATACATCAGTCAAAGAAAACGTTAAATTTAAAAAAGTCTCAAAACAAAACTCCCAGGTAATCTGGCACACTATGAAAAGACCAAACCTAAGAATAATAGCAATAGAAGAAGGAGAAGAATCCCAGCTCAAAGGCCCAGAAAATATATTCAACAAATCATAGAAGAAAAATTTCCCAACACTGGCGATGGTTCCACACACCTTTAATCACAGCACTTAGGAGACAGAGGCAGGAGAATCTCTGTGAGTTTGAGACCAGCCTGTCTGTAGAGCGAGTTCCAGGACAGGCTCCAAATCTGTACGCAGAAACCCTGTCTCAAAATACCAAAACCAAAAAAGAAAAAAGAAAATTTTCCAAACCTAAAAGAGGACATTTCTATAAAGATAAAAGAAAATTTCACAACACCAAATGGACTGGACCAGAGAAAAAAATGTCTCTTCGACACATAATAATCAACACACTAAACATATAGAATAAAGACAGAATATTAAAGTTATAAAGGAAAAAAGCCAACTAACATATAAAGACAGATCTATCAGAATTACACCTGATTTCTTGATGTAGACTCTCAAAGCAAGAAGGGCCTGGGTAGATGTGCTTCAAAACTCAAGAAACCACAGAAGACGGCCCAGATTTCTATATTGAGAAAAACTTTCAGTCACCATGGAGATGAATGCAGAGAATACGAAATTCCATAACAAAATCAAATATAAATAATAGCTATCTATAAATCTGACCCTACAGAAGGTGCTAGAAGGAAAACCTCAATCCAAGGAGAGTAACCACATCCATGAAAACCCAGAAAATAGATAATATCACACCAATAAAACCAAAAGAAGGGAAGAACACACACACACACACACTCACTCACCACCATCACCTTGACCACCACCACCAAAATAACAGGAATCAGCAATCATTGGTTATTGACATCTCTCAATATCAATGGTCTCAATTGCCCAATAAAAAGACACAAACTAACAGAATGGATGTGAAAACAGGATTCATCTTTCTGCTGCATGTAAGAAACACATCACAACATCAAGGATAGACATTACTTCAGGGTAAAAGATTGAGAAAAAATATTCCAAGCAAATGGACCCAAGAAGAAAGCTGGTATAGCCATTTCAATACCTAACAAAATAGACTTCAAATCAAAACTAATCAGATGGGGAATGACACTATATATTCATCCAAGGAAAAATCCACAAGATGACATTTCAGTTCTTAACATCTATGCCCCAAACACAGGGGCACCCGTTTTTGTTTTATGTTGTTGTTGTTTTGGTTTTTTTATTAAGAATTTTTAATTCATTTTACATACCAATCACAGACCCCCTCCTTCTGCCCCTCTAACCTCTCCCCCAACCCACCCACCCTCCATTCTCTCCTACAAGAAGGTAAGGCCTCTGATGGGGAGTCAGCAGAGCCTGGTACATTCAGTAGAATCATAAGGACATATTTTAAAAACCTATACTCCATCAAATTGGGAAATCTAAAAAAAAAAAAAATGGATAATTTTCCGAATTGGTATCCCTTACCATGGTTAAAATGTGATCAGATAAGCAATTTAAATAACCTATATATAACCTCTATTGAAATAGAAGCAATAATTAAAATCTCCAAAGCCCTCCTCTCAATAAAATTGCCATGGCCAGAAGATTTTAGCACAAAATTCTACCAGCTTTTCAAATAATGGTTAATGCCAAGTACTCCTCAAATTATTCCACAAAATAGAAACAGAAGTAACATTGCCTAATTCATTTTAGGAGGCCACAGTTACCCTGATACCTAAAGCATGTAAATACTCAACAGAGAAAAAGAATATCAGGCCTAATTCCTTCACAAACATAGATGCAAAAATATTCAACAAAATACTTGCAAACTGAATGCAAGAATACATTAAAAAGGTCATCTACTGTGGTCAAGTAGGCTTCATCTCAGAGAGGCAGGGATTGTTTAATACATGAAATCAGTACATATAATCTACCATATAAAGAAATTGAAATATATGTAGTTTCCTGAGCCCTGAGAAGTGGGATTTGATGAAGACATCCCCATTTAGCACTAAGGGTTTTAAGGTCTCTCACTCTCTGCATTTTGTCCAGTTGTGGGTACAGATGGGTGTTAGTTCTCTAATGATGGCTAAGTAAGGCACTGATCTATGAATACATCATAATGTCTCTGGGAGCCATTTTATTTTTACATTCCTTTATCAGAACACCAGTATTTAACCTCCCCCTTCCCCATAATGAAGTTCTGATTCTTAGGACTGGAGAAATGGAGCAATGGCTATAAGCACTTGCTACTTATTCAAAAGATTCAGATTCTGTTCCCAGAACCCCTGTCTGGTGGCTCTCAACTGCCTGTAATTTTAGCTCCAAGGAATATAGCACCTCCTTCCAGGTTCTACAGGCACTGCATGTAGGCATTTATATACTTACAAGCAGGCACACACATGTATACACAAAGAGAGGAAATATTGTTTTTAAAGACAGAGAATATGGATTCTCTTCAGTAGTAATGAAATTAAGATCAGAGGTGGTCCAGACAAAATATATGAGCTATTCAATAAAAATGTATAATTATATTATTATCTACATTTATATATGCACATGTGTATACATACTCATATTTATGTACATGTGTGTCTACATAAAGAAAGAAATATGGAGTTTCCATATTAATGTGAATAGGATCTGTATGTTCTATCATTGAACAGCATGCAGTGTGCATACAATGCTCTGAGTTTCAGTCACTCATGTTATTATTGTTTAGTGAATAAGATCCAGAGTGATATGAATATTTATGCTTTGATCTTTCATCCACAAAGTGACTTGTTTTGTAGTATTGAGTAATTTCAGTGCATTTAAAGTGAGTAGAGAGGGGCCAGTTGGGAAGGAGAAGGTAATCAATGGAGTAAAGGTGAATCAGAGAGGGTAAGTGGGAGAATGCAAAATATATGTTGCTCATGTGTGTAAAAATGTCAAAATAACACCAATTATTATATATGGTAAATATAAGCTAATAATAAAGGGAATCCTTAAAAACCTCTATGGAAGTTCATTACTTAACAATTAAATAATAGAAGGCTGTATTTCATTAAGGATATAATTTTTTTTCCTGTTTCAACTGAAGGTGGAAAGAATACATTGGAAAGAGTATAGTAGCAGCATGATACCTTTCTTTCCCAGTCAACAACTGTAGAAAACTCAAAAAACATGACCAAAGTCATGAAAGAGCATGAGTTGTGAAGTTTTGTTCTGCTGTTGGATGAAAGGAGAGGTGCTTATAATATCTCTACATTTGCTGTGTTTACCAAATTCTGACCCAACAGTGAGTGAGAATAAGAACAAATCTGAGTGTTTGTAAGTCTGCCAAGTTTATCAAGCTGAATGACAATCAGCAGGTGGCACTAACACCAGACTCAAAGCAGTGTTTACCAGGAAAACCACAACAGCAAAGAAGAGACAGGTGCAGCTTTTCTGTCACCCATTTGACTTTGGAGTAATGAATTCAAATCTAAAAGCAGATGTCAACATTTGAAAGGTGATCATTTGTCTTTGAGAAATGAGAATTATAAATTCAAGTTTTAGATAAAGCCCCAACACCCCTATAACAGTGACTAAAGATGGAGTCATGGTACATTTGCTGCTGTATTGTAAGGAAAAGTGATAAAGTGATTATTTTATCTGCCATGCCAAGATTCATGATTAAGGGTACTCCACTCTTCTGATGGTACAGTTCATACTTCTATTTGGAAACCTGTGAGTGTGTGTGTGTGTGTGTGTGTGTGTGTGTGTGTGTGTGTGTGTGTTCAACAATAGCTTCAAGCCCCAAGCCTATCACTTCACCCTTCTATTAGGACTACTCCCTTGAGTAGTAGTTGTCTGGTTTTAAAGGGAGATTCCAGCCCTCTATAACCC
Source organism: Peromyscus leucopus (assembly GCF_004664715.2). Lineage (NCBI taxonomy): Eukaryota > Metazoa > Chordata > Mammalia > Rodentia > Cricetidae > Peromyscus > Peromyscus leucopus. The sequence continues at coordinate 64,365,983 of NC_051069.1, forward strand.
TGCTAAGCAGGGGGCTTTAATCAGGCACAGTTAACTTTGCCTATGAGAATCACAGGAGAAAACTGTGATAGGGTTAATATTTAATCAACAGCAAATTGCAGTGACTTCTTTAATTTAGATTTTTTTATGAAGTATCCTTAATTTTCTCTATTGTTGGGCAAGCTCCTCTAACTGAAATGAGATGGTTGAGAGGAGATTAGGAACTACTATCATCTTCTATCTGAAGCCCTATATTAATCATTCCAAAATGATCAGTTTGATTCTTGACTATAAAGATATACATCAGTTTTGATTTTAGTTTTTATGGGCAGTGTCTTACTATGTACAACCCATTCAGGGCTCCATGTACTCTATGGTCTTGCTTCAGGCTCCTGGAATTGACAGGTATGTACTATTCTATCTGCCTCTGGAATACTTTAATAACTTTAAACATGAGATGAATCCTAACAATGCTTTTCAATTGTTAAACACTGATTGTTAGTTGAAAGATTTTCTGATTATTCTCTGGCAAATGAGTACTTGCAGAGAGTGATGATTTCATGCCATGATGGAAAATTCTTGTAACTACAGCACTTGGGAAGCTGTAGTGAGTCTTTCTCTGTCCGGGCAGTTAGCTCCCAATGACACAGAGACTTACTATTAATTATGAAAGTTTGGCTTTAGCTTAAGCTTGTCCAACTAGTTCTTATAACTTAAATTAACCCATATCCTTTTAATCTACATTCTATCATGGGACTTTCACCTCTTTTTCATTTTGCACCTCCTGTTTCTTCTCCATGTCCAACTGGGTTCTCTGTCTCTCTTCTCCCAGAGTCCTCTCTGTGTCTGGAAGTCCTGCCTATACCTTCTTCCTAGGTATTGGTCATTTAGCTCTTTATTAAACCAGTCACAGGGTACCTTGGCAAAGACACATCTTCACAGTGTACAAAAAGATCATTCCACAATAGGAAGCTGAGATTGTAAAATTGTTCCAAATCCAAGGTCAGCCTGGGCTATAGAGTAAGATCCTACCTCAAACAAGTGTTAAATTTCATATCTTTATGTGATAATAAGTGATTGTTAATAATGTCATTTGATCATTTCAAAAACAATTAAAGAATTAATTATATGAATATTACCTTAGAACAATTATTGCATCTAGTTAATATGAATTATAGTTCCTTTTTTGAACGAAATATATCTAGCTACTTATATTTGCTGAAAATACATCCTTCTATTAGAAATCTTGAATGCAAGTTTCAGACAACTTTGTACATTTTCCTTAAAATAAATAATTCAAAATGAAGCATACACCTGTAAATACAAAATTGCCAGAAGAAAGTATTTGCATCCATACGTCAGTGATCATTTTCATTATATAACAAAAACGAAGTCACTACAGACTAAAAGGACTAGTTGGATTTTTTTTTAAACAAAAGGCTTTCCTTCTTGGAACTATCTTCCAGGAAAAAAATGTTATAAGTAAGGATGAAATAATTGTAAATCATATACTTAAATTCCTGCTATTCAGACTAAAAGTCAATGAGAGAGGAAAATTCACTATTATAAACTGGCAAATATTTAGAGAATGTATTTTATAAAGGATATATGTATGAATAGAAGTAAAGCAGAAGTACAGAAATGAAAATATGGTTGACATGAGTACTCATATGGAAAAATTTATTAAAACAAAAAAATTTCTGGTGTTTCTGGCCACAAGCTTAGTTCTAAAAAATAAGAAGCTCCAGATTCTGTTCACATGTGCATGCACAAGGACATACATATACATACATATATAAATACACCAGAATAAAATAAAATTTAATAACTTACTTTTTCGTAGGAAACCAGAAGTAGACAAAGGAGGAAGTGGCAGTGGTGGAGTAGTTAACTTGAAAATAAAATTTTAAAACACTTTGACTTTTCATAGTTTGACTTTTTGGGAGTTTGGACTTTACTTCACTTTCACCATAAATTTTTGCACAAAATTAGTGAATAGTTGAATAGTAGGCTCTTCTCCATATTCTTTGTTTTTACTGTTTTAGGTATTCATGTGGGGGGGGGTATATGAACAGGAGTGTAGATCCCCTTGGAGTATAGAAGAGGGTGTCCGGTCCCTGGAGCTGGAGTTACAGGTGGTTGTGAGCTACTTGAAGTGGGTCCTGGGAACCAAACTGCAGACCGCTACAAGGGTTGTGCTGCTTGAACTGTGGAATCATCTCTCCAGCCCCAAAAGGAAATGATTTCCTTCACTCCATGAATTGTAAATGATCTTTGGATCCTAGAAATGCTCTTGTTGTACAAACATAGGCATTTTTATTGTAAGATCAATCACATTTGAATCTGAAGATATTCAAATATTCTGTGAGGTATGATTATTGATAACTACATTTCACGCATGTGTATATTTACAGCATTTTAGTCACGTAGTACATTTTAAAACACTATAATGTTTAATTAGACATTAAGATGCTTGGGGGGCAGGGACTGCATCTGTGTCTTGTCAATGTGCATCTATCATATATTGCAGTGTTTAAGCATAATGCATAGTCAAAGATATGTTGTTGGTTTTTCAATGAAGGAAGATGTGGACAGCTAGTTGCAAAGAACCATTTCAACAAGTGTCACTATATTAAACTGCCATGATCCTGCTACATCTGATTGTATTTATCTCTACCTGATATAATAACGGTCTGTACATTTATACCTATTTATCTAAAATTTAGATTCTAAATGGTAGCCACATGATAGACTGACACACACACACACACACACACACACACACACACACACACGCATGCACGCATGCATGCATGCAGAGAGAGAGAGAGAGATTAAAGAGAGATGTTAGATAAGTGATAGGTACAGACATGTGTGCATACATGCATAGATATATAGAAGCATAAGTAAATGGACACAGATATGATAGGTAGAACTCATATGTACATAAAATTTTTCTTAATTTTGTTTATCTTTGGAATATTATGCCATGCTGAATCTTAAATAAAAAGAGAGGCCGAAGATATTCCAGCAGTTTGAAATGGCTTATGGATAATTATCAATTTTCTTTTTCTAAAAGTAATATGAGGTTGTAAAATCTCTATAAGAATAAAGTAAATTATGTGTGAATAAAATACTTTGGAAGTTATTTAGAAGATATGTTTAAATATTCTTTAACATTGATTATAATAGCTCCAAGTCTAGATTATAAAAAATACTACCTCAAGTCAATTTAAGGATTATCTAAATTTCTGAATACTGCTAGAAAATAAATATCTAGGCAAGTATACTGAGACTATTGATGTGAAGCATTAAGGGTTGGTTTATAATGTCTTTTAAAGTAGATCATATTTGCAACAGAATATCACTCCTGTCATGCTTCCAGTGAAGCATCTGGAAACACTGAAACAAAATATTAAAGTGAATCCTTATGAATAGTTTTAAATATTAATAAATTTAAATATTAATATACTACATACTAGGTACTACTACTATTTCTATATTTGCTTATTATACATATGTACATTTATAACACAATATGCCATCATAATAAGACACACTTATATGCAGTGATTTTATAAAAATTCCTGTCTTTACTCCATTATCCATCTCCTATATGTTATTGTACAATATCAGCAGCAATTAAAATCAGTCTGATGCCTCAGATTTATTATGTGCTGATTTGTATAACTATTTTAATCCTATTAAACATTTCCCAACTATAAAACCAGGACACAAATACTGTTAGCAACTTTGTGTTATGAATGAGAAAAGAAATCTAGTGATTAAGTACTTGGTTAACTACCAATGGTTGCACAGTGAGTGGGCAGACTGGGACTTTTGACCCAAGCACTGATGTCAGGATTCTCTCTCCAGCAAATAATAAGCTCTACATAGAAGAGCAAAGTATTTATAGATTGATAGAAAGTCTCCCACTACCACTAATTATAACAGTGATGGTTAAGATGTGATTTTCTCAATGTCTGTGCTACTTAGGAAGTCGTCTCCTGTGCCAACGTGTTCAAGACTACTTCCTACTTTCTCTTTTTTTTTTTTTTTTTCCCTTTGGTGAACCTGGTTAATGATTTATTTACTTCAAATCTACAATGAAAAAGACTTAAAACGAGTTTTTTTCCTTGAAATTGAAAACAACTGTGATGTCTAAAGTCTTAACCAAATTGTTTACATAAATGAGGTTTTCTTTCATATAAGTACCTATCTATTTCCTGACATCAAGATGATATAAAAAGCTTTAAAATATTGACAGGGATAGAGACATGGCCAAGACTTTAACACAAGTTCATTCCCTGGACCAAGATCTGGTTTTGGATGACTTCCAGTAATTCTTGCAACAAGAAGCTCCAATGGTCTAACCTTCTTGGGAACCAAAATGCACATACACATACCCAGAAGAAGACATTCACACATAGCACAATTAAAATAAAAACAAATATTTAAACTAATTTTCAATCATGAATGTTTTTCTATTATAATTCTGGTAGCATGGGTTTTGAAGCATCTAAATGATTACAAAAATTTTCTCCATAATGACTTTGTCCATTTAACAGAAAACAAGAATGCAGTCTTGAAGTTGGAGTAATCTATCATTTTCAGTCTGAGACATCATTTGAGAAGTTTTAGAAAATGTACCCTGCCCAAATAATTCAGTCTTGAGGGTTGGCCTGAGTGTTTACATCTGCACACCATTTCTAATTTACACTTTTTGCTTTATGCTGCAGGACAAGAAGGTGAATTCTTAGCTGCCTGCTTTAGCTGCCATGTCTGACACTTGTTTCCATGTAACTTTTATGGGGCACATGTATTACTCTGGAACCAAGGGCCAAATAAAAACCTTTTCTAACTTCACTTAGATATGATCTATTATCAAAGCAACAGAAAAGCAATGATACACATCTATGAAAATTTACACCAGAATTCATTATTTCATGTATTTGAAGACAAGTATGAAATCTAAGAGGTCACATTATCATTTAAATTTACACGTCTTTTGTCCATAATTATTTTTAGAGCTGAAGATTGAACACAGGGCCTTGTGCCTGCTAGGCAAGCACTCTACCACTGAGCTAAATTCCCAACCCCTCTTTTGTCCATATTATTTGACAGGTGTAAACAAAATAAAAGGAGATATTATAATGCTTGAACATATTATTGACACATTATAATTTTTTTTTCAAAATAATTACTTTTGTGTAATTGAATGTAAGTATGTTGGCTGATGATCATACCAATTCATATATATTCAGATTTATTTACTTTTGTATGAGTTCTTTTCAGATCCTCAAAGTCTAATGTTATATTCAAAGGCTTTTAGAGACCAATTACACACTAAAAAATTTACAGTTACAGGGTTGTTATGTGTTGTGACTAGGCATTACCACATTGATTATATTCATAGGATTTCTCTCCAATATGTGTTCTTTAATACACTTGAAGATGACTGGGCTGTGCAAGGGCATTACCACAGTTTATATTCATAGGGTTTCCCTCAGTTATATATTCTTTCATGCAATTGAGAAGCACTCAGACGAACAAAGGCTTTCCCACACTGATTACATTCATAGGGTTTCTCTCCAGTATGTGTTCTTTCATGCCTTTGAAGAACACAATTTTGAGCAAAGGCTTTACCACACTGATTACATTCATAGGGTATCTCTCCTGTATGTGTTCTTCTATGTACTTGAAGATTATGGGGCTGTGCAAAAGGCTCTATCACATTGATTAAATTCATAAGGTTTCTCCCCAGTTTGTGTTCTTTTATACTTTTGAAGATCACTATGACATGCAAAAGCTTTACCACATTGTTTTCATTCATAGGGCTATTCTCCCATATGTTTTCTTTCATGGAACTGAAGACGATTGTGATGAGAAAAGGCTTTACCACACTGATTACATTCATAGGGTTTCTTTCCAGTATGTGTTCTTTTATGTACTTGAAGATGACTGGACTGTGCAAAGGTTTTACCACACTGATTACATTCATAGGGTTTCTCTCCAGTATGTGTTCTTTTATGCTTTTGAAGAGTATTGTTTTGAGCAAAGGCTTTACCACACTGATTACATTCATACGGTTTCTCTCCAGTATGTGTTCTTTCATGCAATTGAAGAACACTACGACAAGCAAAGGCTTTCCCACACTGAATACATTCATAGGGTTTCTCTCCAGTATGTGTCCTTTTATGTACTTGAAGATTGTGGGGTAGTGTGAAGGCTTTACCACATTGATTACATTCATAGGGTTTCTCTCCAGTATGTGTTCTTTTATGTACTTCAAGATGACTGGGCTGTACAAAAGCTTTACCACATTGTTTACATTCATAGGGTTTTTCTCCTGTGTGTGTTCTTTCATGCAATTGAAGATCACTGTGTCTTGAAAAGGCTTTACCACACTGATTACATTCATAGGGTTTCTCTCCAGTATGTGTTCTTTTATGTACTTGAAGATGACTGGACTGTGCAAAGGTTTTACCACACTGATTACATTCATAGGGTTTCTCTCCAGTATGTGTTCTTTTATGCTTTTGAAGAGTATTGTTTTGAGCAAAGGCTTTACCACACTGATTACATTCATAGGGTTTCTCTCCAGTATGTGTCCTTTTATGTACTTGAAGATTGTGGGGCTGTGTAAAGGCTTTACCACATTGATTACATTCATAGGGTTTCTCTCCAGTATGTGTTCTTTTATGTACTTCAAGATGAGTGGGCTGTACAAAAGCTTTACCACATTGCTTGCATTCATAGGGTTTTTCTCCTGTATGTGTTCTTTCATGCAATTGAAGAGCACTGTGTCGTGCAAAGGCTTTACCACAATGATTACATTCATAGGGTTTCCCACCAGTATGTGTTCTTTTATGTACTCCAAGATGCCTGGGCTGTGTAAAGGTTTTACCACATTGATTATATTCACAGGGTTTCTCTCCAGTATGCATTTTTTCATGCCTTTGAGGATGACTACATGCAAAGTCTTTACCACACTCAGTATATTCATGTGATTTCTCTGTAGTATGACTTATTTCATGCCTGCAAGAATAACTGAAAATTTTACAAGCTTTACCACATTCATTACATTGTTGGGTCTTTATATCTGCATGAATTAATTTTACTATTGGTCTAAATATATAGAGAACTGAGATCTTAAGTTTTTAGCATGTTGTTTACACTCTTGTTGTTCCCCTGTATTAAGGATGGTTTTGCATATTTGAACATGCCTTTCATGGTAAGAGCCTTTATGACCTGGCTCATATTTATGACATCATTTCTTTCTGAGGTTTTTCACATATTTGAAGAGAACTGGGAGAATTTGGACATTTACCTCACTTATTCCATTGATAAATTTTCGTATCCTGTGTGTCATGCTACATGTTCAAAGTTAACCAGGACAAACAGAAGCATGTACACAGTCCTAATACCCATAGGGCTTTTCTGTGGTGTGTTTGTTGATCTATTCTGAATGAAGCTGGAAAACCAATTGTTTGTAAACTTGAATCACATTCAACAAGTTTACTCAACATGGGACTACTACATATCTTCTAATTGTTCTGAAATTGAGAGATGGACATTGTTTCTTCCCATATCCTTATGTTCATAGAACTGGTATCCAGAGTGACATATGATATAACTTCCATGTTTTTGAGAACTATGGCAATGTTCTTCAACTTCAAGATCATCCCAATTGTAACCTATATCTCTGAGATTCATATAGGTCTCCACCATCACATCTTTGTAGAGATTCTTCTGTGAAGGTTCCATCAGTGCCCATTTTTCCTGAATGATATCGACATGCACATCATTATAGGTCACTGCATTCTAATTCATATTGTGGTTCTCCAGCTTGGCCATGCTCTTTGCTCAGCTCCCTGCAGCCACACTCGAGCTGCACAGCAAACAAAACTACTGGAGACAGATTCTCTTCAAAGCCAATCCTGCAGCTGGGTGCTGGAAGGACGCTGCACAACTTCTGACTGGCAGGTGGCCTGGAGAGCCTGATTGTCTAGTGGGGCCTGAATGACTAGAGCCCCTACTTTCTCTTCTATCGGGTTCAGTGTAGCTGGATTTATGTTGAGGTCTTTGATCCACTTGGACTTGAGTTTTTATGCATAGTGACAGATATGGATCTATTTGCAATCTTCTACATATTGACATTCAGTTATGCCAGCACCATTTGTTGAAGATGCTTTCTTCTTTCCATTGTACAGTTTCAGCTTTTTTGTCAAAAATCAGGTGTTCATAAGTGTGCAGATTAATGTCAGGGTCTTCAATTTAATTCCATTGATCCACATGTCAGTTTTTATGCCAGTACCAAGCTGTTTTTTTTTTATTATTATTACTATAGCTCTATAGTAGAGCTTGAAGTCAGGGATCGTGATGCCTCCAGAGGTTGTTTTATTGTACAGGATTCTTTTAGCTATTCTGAAGTTTTGTTTTTCCATATGAAGTTGAGTATTGTTCTTTCCAAGTCTGTGAAGAATTCTGTTGGAATTTTGATGGGGATTGCATTGAATCTGTAGATTGTTTTTGGTAATATTGCCATTTTTACTATGTTAATTCTACCTATCCATGAGCATGGGAGGTATTTCCATTTTCTGATATCATCTTCAATTTCTTTCTTCAGCAACTTAAAGTTCTTATCATACAGGTCTTTCACTTGTTTGGTTGGAGTTACCCCAAGATGTTTTCTATTATTTTTGGCCATTGTAAAGGGTGATGTTTCTCTGATTTCTTTCTTAGTCCATTTATCGTTTGTATAGCTGAGGAGCCCCCATGGTACTGGACTAGTCCCTCTGGATAGGCAAGATAGTTGTTTAACTTGAACTGTTTAGGGGGCCCCTTGGCAGACAGTGGAATTGGGACCCATCCCTGGTGCATGAGCCGTCTTTTTGGAGTCCAGGGCCTATAGGGCACTGCACTTTTTGTAGCCTTGGCGCAAGGAGGAGGGGCTTGGACCTGCCTCAACTGTATATACTAGGCTCTGCTGACTCCCCATGAGAGACCTTGACTTGGAGGAGGTGGGAATGGGGAGTGGGTTAGGAGGAAAACTGGGGGGTTGGAGGAGGGTGGAGAGGGGAATCTGTGGTTGGTATGTAAAATTAATAGAAAATCTCTTAATAATAATAATAATAATAACAGTTAAAGAGATGTGATTTTCAGGACTGGAATTATTAAATTTTCAGGTCCATTGGAATACATGTAGGTTTTATACTTGTTAATTTTTTCTTTATCATTGGTTTTTATCTGGATAAGTACATTACAGAAATTGTAACAATGGGACCCTAGCAGCTGAAAGTGAAATGAGAGGTAAACAATTAAGACCCTTTTCAGATTTCCTGTTTTTCTAATGTCTTGTTTTTAAGTAGTAGGATAATAAAATCTTGTTAATTTGTATGTAATTCTTATCATATTTAAGAGTGTAATCTTGTTTGTTCTTGGACATATTATAAAACAATGAATTTTGTAATTATTTTGAAAATTTGATATATAGAAAACATCATTTGTGTTTCCGGGATGTCCTGGAATTTGCTTTGTAGACCAGGCTTTCATTGAACTCACAAAGACCCACCTGCCTCTGCCTCCTGAGTGCTGGATTTAGAGGCATGCACCACCAGTACCTGAAATGTGTTTTGTATGCTATTAAGAAATGTTTTAAATATTTAAATTATTTTCTAGAAATGAAAGCAAGTTCTTACAAGAATATTTTGTAGTTGAAATTGTACTTTATGCATTAATTACTCAATCTTAACAAAATATATTTACTTTTGTTATGGCATTTAAACACAAAAGTAATGTATTTCATTTATTAATTTAAAAACAACAGACAACTTTCTCAAGTGAAAGAGTTCTGAAAACTTTATATAGGTAATCTGTTTTCAAGGAGGCACATTTTAGCTCCCTGCTTCAGTGAGAGCTTCTCTCACAACTTCCTTTTCAAAAACAGACTCTGGGAAAGTGGAATTGGAGGGGAAGTGACTGTACAAGGAAGAAATTCTGAGCAAAGACACCCCCAGCTCTGATGTTCAAGGTCAAAAACAAGAGCAACAAATCCATGTTCACAGCATGTATCCTAGATGTTATGTGAAAAAAATCATATTTTCTCCATGGGGCATACCTCTTCCAAATGCATAACATATGCTTAACCACAAATATAACAATTTCAAAGGTCATTTTTGGAATGTTCTTTAAAAAAAAACCTGCCTAATACTCCTTACCATAGTCCAGGTCATTAGAAACAGGAATATTTGGGGACACATAAGAAGTGCTAAGGACAGTGATTCGATGGCGCAATTGAACATGGTGCCCAGAGTCTGGCATAGAAGGTGAGTAGAGCTGAGAATTTCTGAATAAATTATGGACATAATAATAAGTCAGAAGTATTGGTTCATTAATCATAGCAAATGTACTATAATAATGCACAATATTAATAACAGGAGAAATTATCATCCGAATACAAGGGGAGTCAATACACTATTGTTGCAATTTTTTGGTGTTCTTAAATAGTGAAAGTTTCCGGTTCTGTGGAGAATATAGTTGGAATTTTGATGGGGAAGCTGAATTCACAGATTGTTTTCAGTAACATAGGCAAGAAATGGACTTTCTCACTTTCTAATGACTTCCTTTGTTGTAGAATATTTGCTTAACTATGCAAAGATGTTGCATTTGTTTAACTATGTAAATGTGTTACATTTGTTTAATTATGTAAAGATGTATTGCTATTTTACTTTGTCTGCTTAGGGCACCTGACTGGTCTAATAAAAAAACTGAATGGCCAATAGTGAGGGAAAAGGTAGAGGGCGGACTTTTTGGCAGAAAGAGTAAGTAGGAGGAAGAATTTAGGCTTGAAAAAGAAAGAAAAAGAGATGACAGTCACTGGGGGGCCAGGCAGACAGACACAGGGGAACCAGGAAAGTAGGAAATACAGAATGAAAACACTGAGGCAAAACATAGATGATCAGAAACAGGTTAAATTAACTTAAAAGAACTACTGGGACAAGCATTCGTAATTAATAAGTCTCTTGTCTTTATTTGGGAAGCTGCTTGGTGGGCGAAAGAAAATGGCATCTAGAGATCTGTCATCTCTCGTTTACATTTATTTCAAGGTATTTTGCAAGATAATATGAATGTGACTTTATTATTCATTTCTTTCTAAACAAGTTCATTATTGGTATATAGAAAGGATGCTGATTTCTGTATGGTTTTTGTTTGTTTGGTTGGTTGGTTGGTTGGCTTTTTGTTTGTTTTGCTTTTGTTTTTTTTTCCGAGACAGGGTTTCTCTGTATAGCTTTGGTGCCTGTCCTGGCTCTCACTCTGTAGACCAGGCTGGCCTTGAACTCACAGAGATCTGCCTGGCTCTGCCTTCCAAGTGCTGGGATTAAAGGTATGAGCCACTGCCACCCAGCTTCTGTAATAGTTTTCTATCAGCTAATTTTGTGGAAGAGCTTCGTGGGTCTAAGAGGTTTCTGTGGAGTTTTAGGCTGTAGTCTATCATTGTGCCATCTACCAATAGGGAACATTCTTCATACAACTATGAAAAACATCTTAAACTTCATGTGGAAGCACAAATGCTTTGAAAAGTCAGAACAGTCCCAAGCAGAAAGAGTAATGCTGGAGTAATCACATTCTGTTCTCAAAAGACACTGCAGACAAATAAATTCTCTATGGGTTCTGTGACAGGCACAGACTTAAACATCAATGGACTCGATTACAGAAATGAACCCCCAACTGTAGCCACCCAATTTTAGGCAAAGGTGCCCAAACCATACACTGGGGAAAAGGGGTAGCCTTTTCAACAAATAGTACTGGTGAAACTGGATATTGGGAATTGTAATAATGAAACTTGGTTTCTTTATTTTACCCTGTTAGCACCCCACCCTAAATCAAACCAGATTAAACACATTAATATAAAACCTGAAACAGTGAAACTGCTAAAAGATAACTTAGCTAAAAATGCTTCGATGTGATTTTGAGAAGTACGGCACAGGTAAGGACTTACTGTAAAGAATATATTCATAATTGAATTTTAATTAACTGTAAACAAAACTGAAATCAAGACATTCTGAGGAAAATCAGTGGACTATAAATTACTATGTTAAAGAAACAAGCCAGACTAAAAAAGACAGATATGACCTGTTTTCACTAATATGTGATATCAAGATTTAAACTCTGTGTGTGTGTGTGTGTGTGTGTGTGTGTGTGTGTACATGTGCCACACACAAGAGTGAACATGCATGCACACAGATTATGAAAGCAGGAAAGATGTGGAACAGGAGAGAGGGAGCCTAGTGGAATATATGTAATGTGAGAACAGAAGGGAGACTGTTGATAAGAAGAAAAGGGACCAACCAGCATGGTCAGAGCCAAGATAAAGGAAAAAAAAAGACTGGGCAAGGGGAGTGAATAAGAAAAAAGTATATTGACACCTATAAACATATGTGTTTATTAAATGTCAAAACAATACACATTGTATTGTTTGATAACATAAAAAATTATTCAAAGAAGAACAAAGATTGCTAGAATATGTCCCCAAATTGCCACAAAAATAAACACCCGACATTTACTTTTTTCATTGATAAAACATAACAAGTAGTATCTAAAATCTTATCCTCCAGAGAAAATAACTTAATAAGCCCATGTGTTCATTTCATATCACTTATCCAAAATGAACATATGTGTTTCTATTCCTTTGACATGTTGAATGTACTCAGATCAGATATGATTCAGGCATCTTTCCTTTGTATTTTACTCAGACATGGTATAGTCTTTAAATCACATTTTAATAAGAATAAAATAGAGTTGGACTCATAGCTAATTTATTTTCTAAAATATCATCAAACAAGAGAGCTTAGCTAACTTGAATTAATTTCAGGAGGATGAGTATCACTTCAGCACATAAATTTTACCTATTCTGAAATTTCTTTTTTGGAACATATTAAAAAACATAGTTACTTCATCAAAGTTAATGACATTATTTAGACATTTGATAGACTATTTCCTTCAGGATGTGTTAAACAAATTGGGACAATTTCCTTGTTTTATGGGGCATAAATTTCAAGACTTTTTGCAGAGCTCTTTATTCAATTAATAATTAATTATCTCAAGAGTTGGTTTTTAACTTATACAATTATACATAAAATGTTTTGTCCTGTTTTATCTCTCTCTTTATGCACAACCATTATGTTAGTTCAGGAAACCCTGCTGTCTGGATTAGATAAAGAGATACTTCAGTCCTTAGATTGGATTTAGAAATCACTTCGTTCTTCATAGAGTCTTGTTGTTACCTGAATATAAACTGTCTGTTTATAGTCTCCTCTCTTGATTAGTAAGGTAATGTGCATCTTAGGATGTTGTAAAAGTCATAAGAATTTAAACACACAGAAAGAGATAAATACCGAAAGCCTCACCACACAGTGCAAGCATTCATTTTTATCTTTATTCTCACATCCTGTCTCTTATTCATTTTGTTTTGTATCTATCAAACTTGATTCTTTTTAAAAATAATTTAATCAACAAATACTTTTATAAATGTCATAGCAAAAGTTTTTCTAAGTATACACATGAATTGACATAGTTTCCATAACCACTTAGCATTTAAGTTACTTTAAAAATATTTTTGTCACAAACAGAAAATATACTTCCATACATAAATCATGATTGCTTAAAGTTCCTTCTGCTGTAAGAGAAAATTAAAGCCCCACAAAGGAAATTAACCACTTGAATGATGTATAAAGTTGTAACAGTTATGTGTTACTTAATGGTGTAGACTCCTTGTCATATCACCCAGTGCAGGATACCAAATTGAAAACAGGTGCTAATTTTATGAGTCTGAAAGTAGCTATGGGTTTGGTTTACATTTCTTATGTTACTGCTAAACTTAAGCAGTTTTAATATATACATTTATATTTAGTTTTGTCTTTTATGCATGTGTTCTATAGTGCAATGTTTTATTTTCTATGTAGGCTTTCAATATATTTCAACATTTTCTATTAAAGTTTAATCCCAAGTTAAACTATTTCTTAAGGGGGCTGTTTTGTTTATGATTATTTGATTAACCATCTCATTTGTACAGTGCTAACAGTTTAGAAGATGTCAATATTTCTTAATTTTATTTTGATATTCCTTTAACACATTTTCAAATTGAAACAGTATTGTCAGGAAATGTCAATCCAAAGAACTGATTATAATATATCTAATAAGTATTTGATTGACATATTGAAAGAACCAAATCACCCTATTTTATTTATTTATTTATTTATTTATTTTTTTTTTTGGTTTTTCAAGACAGGGTTTCTCTGCCTAGCTTTGCGCCTTTCCTGGAGCTCACTTGGTAGCCCAGGCTGGCCTCGAACTCACAGAGATCCTCCTGGCTCTGCCTCCCGAGTGCTGGGATTAAAGGCGTGCGCCACCACCGCCCGGCTTGCGCCACCACCGCCCGGCCCCCTATTTTAATTTAATGAAGTAGTTTGATTTCATTGCATCTCAATTGTTGTATTGTGTTTGTCCCAAAAAAAGAGATAGAATATGAAACCCACATGTCTACTGGATTCCCACTAGAAATATGTTTGTTGAATATATTACTCAATAAACAGTAGTAGTAGTTTTAGAATGACATACATATACTTTTGGCTCACTAATATTGGGCATTGATTTTAGCATATAGCCAATGCATGAAATCTTGGCAGTATTTCTTCACTCCTACATGTTAGTAAATGTTAAAAGGTAGAATGCCATAAGGGCATTTTAATTCATTTTCTCAGGATTAATTCAGTGCCTTCTGCTTGCCCTTACCAGGGAGCATACTGCTCATATTTCACTCAGTAAATCTGAATTTATAGACAGTTAAATATTGAAAACATATCATTTAGGATGTTCATTAAGGAGAAGAATATAAACAGAAAAAGTAAGTATTTTATTTTAACAAAATGGCAGGAAGGAGTCACACCATACAACAGGGCCCACATGGGAGGTTTATTGAGGGGAGGACAAAGAAGGGGCAGAGAGGGGGCAGACAGGGAGCAGAGACCTGTCCCTGGGGATGAGAGCAAAGGAAGAGAACGGGAAAGACACAAGAGCCATGCAGGGCCTGCCTTTTATAAAGGAATATAGCAAATACACACAGTGGGTGCTCTTAGTGGCTACAACTGAGGATGTATCTATCAGGACCGTAAGGGCAGGCTAGTACAGATGTCTAAATTCTAACATTCCTCCCTTTTGTTTATTATAAAAAGGTGAGGAGTTAGAAAGGGGTAGCATGTGAGGCGGGGATGAGGGCACTGTGTTCTTGAGACTGCTTCCTTGATGGCCTGAGGGTCATCGATCATCTTTGGAGGCCATGTCCTGGGGTAACTGGTTGTTTCACTTTGCTGTCCAGGCTTTGTGGAACTGTCTGGTACCACTGGGACCTGGCAAGATGCTGTTCAGGTGGATCCAAGTTAACTCCCTAGAGCTCACAAGAAATCATGATGAAATCACCAGCCAAGATGGAGGGGAGCCACATGGTTGCTGTTAATAGTTACATGAACATACACACAGTATTAAGCAAGAGTTGAGTAGACAGAAAGGGAGAACCAGTGTGAGCTGAGCAAGATGAAGCTGGCTTCTCCATCTCTGATTTGCACGTTGCAGCAAACAGACAGAACATTTAGAGAGGGAAAGCAGACAGTCACAAGCAGGTCTTGGAGCAAAGAAAAAGAAAACTCTTTCTCAGTTCCCCAACTGCCTGGCCCAAAGAATGGTCAGTGGGTCTCTAAAAGACATCTCAATGGGAGCAAGGAGATGTATGACATAGTTCCCAAGGATGAGGCAAAGAGAAGATCCAAAGGCCTGAATGTTCTGGCATCCCAGGGATCCAGAGAGGATCAGATTAAGTGGGCAAGAGCTGTTCAGTGGATCATCATCCAAAGAATAGAAGCTGAGGGCTATGAGCCCTAGAGAGACACAGTCACCTGGTACCAGGACTTCAAGAAAAGCCAGCAGATGAGGAGGACTGTGCTTGAGAAATGAAGCCTCATGGTCAGAGGTGGGTAGCCCCACCAGAGGCCCAATTGTTGGTATTGAATGGAAGGCAAACCTGTCAGTGAATGAGAAAGCAGATTTGTTGCAGGTGGAATAGAGCAGATCCCTTGTGGGTGAAACAGGTGGATAAGGCCCATTAAATGGATACCTTTGGGAGGCCCTGCCAAGGAATGACACCAAGCAAACATGCTACACACTACAGAGTTAGTGCAAGAGGTTTATTTGGAGGGAGAGAGCCAAAGAATGAAAGAATTAAAGGCCTCATCAGAGTGAGGATTGAGAGAGGCAGGCAGACAAGAGGAAGAAAAGCAAAAGAGAAAAGAAGAGGCAAGAGAGGGAATTAGAATCAAGAGAGAAATAAGAGGCAAGAGATGAGGCAAAGAGAATGAGCTCTGCCTGATGGGCACTTTTAAAGGGTACACATGCCACGGAAAGGTCCTTGAGACAGGTAATGATGTAACTGCTTTGGCAGAGGCTGAGCAGGGGAAATGCAGTTTAATGGAGAGGCACAGCAGCAGGCTTTAGAGTTAGTAAGAGCTGAGTAGAACAGGAAGAACAGAGAGAAGGGCTTGGATAAAGCTTGAAAACAGGGTACCCCATTCCATCTATTGGATCGCTGGCAGAAATTGCAAAGGTCCCGTGAAATACCAGGATATGGGGTGCTGGTAAATGGCCATTTGAATTGATATCTAAAGGGTAGTGGGACAAAGGCAGATAAGTTTAGCCCTTACATTGGGTGGTAAGTATGGTGGTTGGTGCATTTTCCATGAGTGAGGTAGAACAGATCCAAGGGCTGGAATCTCTAGTATTCCAGAGATTCAGCAAGGACCGATGAGGAGGCACAGGATTCTCAGTGGACCATCATCGAAATAAGCAGGGACTGATGGCCTAAGAGTCTGAGTAAGACACTTTCACCTGGTGTCAGGACTTTGAGAAAAGCCAGAAGGCAAGGATTGTGCTATAGAAACAAAGCCTCACCCATGGGAAATTGCCAGCAGTGAAGAAGTGGGAAAAGGGGCTTACCAATTGTCAGTGTTGAATGGAGAGTCCCAGCAGTCCATTAGGTGGGAACGTAGGGCTGTTGTGGGCGGACCAGGTCCCAGGGTCCCTGCTCATCTCAGACAGCGAGGAGAGCCTATCTGAGTCGTGGCGCCAAATGTTGTATTTTAAAAGTAGTGGGAAGAAGTCACACCGTACAATAGGGCCCACATGGGACGTTTATTGAGGGCAGGGAAGAGAAAGGGCAGAGACCGGTCCCTGAGAACAAGAGCAAAGGAAGAGAAAGAGAAAGAGATGAGAGCCAGGCAGGGCCTGCCTTTCTTTTATGGAGAACATAGCAAATGCACACAGGGGCTGTTTTTAGTGGCTGCAGATGAGGTGTATCCTCTCAGGACCCTGCGAGGAGGCCAGAACAGATGCCTAAATGCTAACAGTAACCATTTTATATAAAAATGATTAATCCATTGAATGTTGTAAAATATGTGAAAAATGAAATACTAATAAAGTTGCCACAATCAACTTTATGAACAAATAGAATAAAAAATTCAGACTTCATAAAATAGTTAGCCTTGATCATTTCAAAGAGAAAGTTGTAGGAAATCATTTAAAAAGTTCAGTGATGCTAAAGAATCCTTAGTCTATAAAACATGTGTCAGCTGCACACTATTAATTTGTAGTGTTCGACGTCACTTGTCAATTAAAATAACACTTTAGTTCATATGAGAATCATATTTAATTGCTATATGCATATTTACATATATATGCCTATCATTATAGTATATATATATATATATACACATATATATATATTATTGTGGATATAGTTACTTGACTTACAACATTTAAAATGTAATGAAAGCACATATCTCAAATAGGAAAAGCTCAAAGATTAAATGGTTTATTTTTCATCTTTTGAACACATTTTAATTGATTATGTAATCTCAAGGAAGGACCTAGTGAGCATTCTGAGTTTTACAGGCCTCAAGTATCTCCCATATCTCTCTTCCAAGTTGGAGTTTAAAGCACTATACAACCTTCATAATTCATCATTAATCTAGTCACAATCTAACTCTCATATCCCCAATGCCTGGAAGGGCTACATTATATGAGTACTCTTTTTGTTGTTTCTTAAACTAAAATATATATTTAAAGTAAACTCAAAATGGCACAAGAAATCTTGTATTCTAAACTGTCTCAGTTTGGATGTCTATTGCTGTGAAGAGATACCATGACCATGGCAACTCTTGCAAAGAAAACATTGAATTGAGGAGACAGCTTGCAGTTTCAGGGGTTCAGTCCATTATCATCATGACAGAGAGCATGGTGGTGTGCAGGCAGATGTCATGCTGTGTGGGAGCCCACAACTGACTCAGTTTCCCATTTTGATTCTGAAGTCTATTTTGAGTCAATAGAATTCAAGTTTGTTTGCTCCGGGGCTTTGAGAAAGTCCGGATTACACCATGGGAAGGAACATATTACCTAACTAGACACAGGCTGCTGATGACAGCCACAGAGGTACATTCAAATAGAAAATGAAATTGCCTGCTCCTTGACACAAGGACAGTATAGATAGTGGTTGAATGCCTGTGCTGTGCACTGTTCTACTTCTGTCCTTTAAAACTGCACATAAGCTGGCTGTGAAATAAACTCAAGACTGTTAGGAATTGATTGGCAGTCCTCTCGACTCTTTTCTGTCCTCTTCATTGTCTCTACAATCCACACACCCTCACCCACATATCCAGATGATTGTCAGCAGGCTCTGACAGGTGGCGCCCAGAATTGGAGTAATTTGGGCAAAGGGGAGTCTGTGATGGAATACCACAGAAGAAAAAAAGAGTGCACTCAAAAAAAAAAAGTGGAAACTGTGGTAAGTACAACTTGAGAGTAAAAGTGATAGGTATAAAAAAGCAGATGTGCAATTTAAAAAATTGTGAACAAGTGTAAAAGTAAGTATGGACCAAAGAAATAGAAAAGTGCTGTTTGTACATTTACTTAAATATATTTTAAATGCTAGAGGTACTAAAGTAGGACATTGGCAATTGTGCAAATTTTTAAAATTTGTAGAAAAAGTTTGTTCTTGGTTTCCTGAAAAGAGTACTTTGGATGCAAATACTTGGAGACATTGGAGTTACGATACAGCAGTACTGTGATAAGCATGATCCAGAAAAACTTCCGTCAGATATTTTCAGTCTCTGGACACTTATTAGGGACAGCTTAGACCTCCATTCTGAAAGTTATAAAGTGTCTCCTGAACAAAGTAAAACTAAAACTAAACATTCTGCTCTGCCAGAGGGACCACTTTATGTGGATGCTTTTATAAAGTTATATGATGATAATGACCAGTTAGATTTTGGCAATGAGGCAGAATTAGAGAAAGAGGCTACTAAGTATTATAATGAAGATTCTCTCACACCTCAAGATTCTCCCCCACCTCCATTCCTAACTATGAATGGTTCCTCTGGAGAGATTAAGTGGGCCATGACCACAAACCATTAGCCCAATGTCTCACTTTCAGATCTGTTCACTGTGGCTGGTAAATGTAAATGTGAGCTGCTGTGGGATGTTCTGTATGTCCTGTGGGAGCCCTTCTTGGGTTCTTTGTGGTGTTACCCAGCAGGTCCGCATAGAGGATGATTAGGACCATGGGCCTGAGTGCAGGTGTCTGAGATGGTCTGCACTTGGCTGTGCTGGGGGATGGTCTGTATGTCAAGTTGTTCTGATTGATCAATAAATAAAACCTGATCGGCTGTGGCTAGGCAGGAAGGATAGGCGGGACTAACAGAGAGGAGATATAAAAGAACAGGAAGGCAAGAGACACTGCAGCCGCCGCCATGACCAGCAGCATGTGAAGATGCCAGTAAGCCACCAGCCACGTGGCAAGGTATAGATTTATGGAAATGGATTAATTTAAGCTATAAGCACAGTTAGCAAGAAGCCTGCCACGGCCATACAGTTTGTAAGCAATATAAGTCTCTGTGTTTACTTGGTTGGGTCTGAGCGGCTGTGGGACTGGCGGGTGACAAAGATTTGTCCTGACTGTGGGCAAGGCAGGAAAACTCTAGCAACAGTGAGCGCTCTTTGTCTTGGTCTATGTTCTGACTGTTACTATGTTACTCTTCTGTTCCATGTGTTTAAGGAGACTGCATCCCCTGACTGAATTGAGATAAGCAGGTAGCTAATGTCAGGTATGGCTTGTGTCTTTCAAGAGAAGCCATCTGTTAGATGGGACTCGCTAACCATGAATGAGGCCATTGTCTCAGTGCTGATGTACCTATACTTATGCCTCTGTCAATGTTACTTGGTTCTATCTACTAATCTCCCTCGTTTTTCTGGGAGAGAAGGAGAGAGAGGAATGACAAAGGTCACCTCCTTCCATCTTGCTATCAGGCCCACAGCATGGGTCGAGCTGTCTTGGCCAGCAGGAGAAGCCTACAGCCAGCCAGATGCTCTCAGAGGGTGAGGGTATGCATTCTCAGAGCAGGAAGGGCAGAGATGGAAACTGAGGATGAAGAGGTAGGGGGTTACTAACTATTGACAAGCTTTACAAATGCTGAAAAGAGAATTTGGGGTTAATTGTTAATTTTAGTCAGAGATAAAAAAAAAAATTCAGAAACACTGGAAGCCAAGGTCACACTCTTCCTAAGCCAAGTTCTTCTTCACTATTATAATGTCAAAGTTTCTTCTACTGGCCAGAAACTTCCAATTTTAGCATACTTTAACCCTTCTTTGCCCTGATACTGCCTGAGAAAAAAAATGTTGAATTACCAGCCTGCATACTCTGAAAAGCTTTTACTTTAGAATAAAAGTAAAAATTATATTATATTTGGGAAAATTGTGCTTTTGCCTCCACAGGAAAAGAAAAAATACATATATTTTGGTCATTTGAGTTTAATGGTTTACAAATAATTGTCATTATTTAAGAGAATTGATTACAAATTATTGCTGATTAAGATAAGAAATACTGCTGCTAATCTCAAATGTTTCACATTAATACAGGTTTTTATATATTAATGCAAAAATAAGTTTTTTGTTAATATATATATATATATATATATATATATATATATATATATGCTTCTATTCTTGTTTGAAATGTTATACCTATGCAATGTTCTAAACTGCTGGGAAGAAACCATAAGAAAAAGGACTTTGATGGAAATTTGCATATTGTCTGAAAAGCAAGAGAAGGCAAAATACTGGAGTAATGATAGCAAAGGGAAAAAAGGAATTTGTTTATGTCTGGCTGAACCAGAAGAGCAAACATAGGGAAAGGCCTGACCTGAAGGTAAATGGCCAGAGGGGATGTGAACTATGCTGAATTTGAAAAGAAACTCTAAGATATATTTGGGACTTAATCATATTATGTTAATTCTGGTTGGTTTCCTTTATTTTAAAAATAGCTGATGATTCTTCATTGTAAAATGTTTATGTGAAAAATGGAAATATATACGTGTGTATGTATTTGAATATCCATGTGATTTAAATTTAACTCTTTAACTCTGTATGGGTATGAATGAAAGTTGGATCCAACTGTGTGTATGTGTGCATATAACTGTTGTTTAATTTTAAACAGTAACAACATAGTCTTCCTCCTTCTTGGCTGGTGACCTCATCATGAAGTGGGCAGCCATGTGGCTGGCAACAATCTTTAAATAAAGTTAAAGAATACCTCTCCATAGTGGGTAGATGTGCCAGATTTGATCTGAAAGTTCCAACCCCCATTGAGGCTTCTGTAACTGTCACACCTACAAGACAAGGCCGAGAGAGGACCCTGAAGCCCGAGATCCAGATGCACTGGCTTTCTTGGTTCCTGGACCCTGGATGCTGGAGGTAGACCGAGCAGAGTTCTCCAAAGAACACTGCCAGACTGCACTACACCTTTCCCAGACCCTGTAACCAATCCCTTCACTTGTAAGTTACCCCACAAAATAAAACCCCCTTTTAACTATGTGGAGTGGCCTTAATAATTTCACCAATACCTCTCTTAGTCCTAATGAGCTCTCTGTTCATTGTATCTCCTTTTAGACTAAGGAGGCAACAAACTTCAATTATGTTGGATTGGGATAGATATCTATATGATAATTTATATCAAAAAATAATGTTTAAAAAGGAATTACAATAATATTTATTTAATAAAATATTAAAGCTGTGCCTCAATGCTTTCATACACAAGAATGCATCTTTCTCTGACAGGTAAACTTTGTAATTTAAGAATCTCCCAGATGATAATGGTTTTAAAGCCATAAAGGGATCATGGGAAACAGCTGGAGGTTACATTGCAATGGTGGACCTTAACAGTTTTGGCAGGTGATGGCCATTAAAAGCACCAGCCACAGGAAAATGGAATAGGTTTGATTTTAAAAGATATTTTGGAAGGGAATCAAATGTAATAAATGTTCCATTTATTAAACAACTAATTGATTGGCTATTTCAAAATAAAGATTCTTGGGCAATTGTTTTTGCTCCATTTTTGGGTCAAGTTGATAATCATTATTCTGCTGATCATTTATTACAGTTTGCTCAGATGCATTCTATTATTTTCCTAAAGTGGTAATGAAACTCCAGTAAAAGATGTTGCTTTGGTTTTTACTGATGGTTCATCTCATGGGAAAGCAGCTCATGTGATTATGGTAAAGGATATATAGTACAGACTACTCCTGATTCAGCTCAAATTGTTGAATTGAGCTGTTGGGTTTTTTAAGTTCTTAAAGATAATTTATTTAATTTATATACAGGTAGTCATTGTACTTATAGAGCTCTTCAAGTTATAGAAACTGCTTCTTATATTAAAATCATTAATGACCAAATAAGAATGTTATTTCAACAAATTCAGTATGCCATTCATTTAAGGAATTTGCCATATTTTGTGGGACAGACTAGAGCACATTCAAATCTTCCTGGCTCATTGGCTGAAGGTAATGCTTTAGCTAACAAGTTTACTCAGTTGATCACTTTATTTCAAGTTGAGTTTTTGTGCATGCTTTGCATCATCAAAATAGTAAAAGTTTAAGAGAACAATTTGGTTTTACAAGAAAAACTGCTCATCAAATTGTTAAGAAATGCCCACAATATTTGCCTGTACCTAACTTTGAAGTAAATCCTTGAGGTCTTCTTCCTAACCATTTATGGCAAATGGATGTCACTCATATTACAGATTTTGGAAAATTGAAATATATTCATGTGACAATTGATACTTATTCAGGATTTTTAATAGCTACTGCTTAAACTGGTGAGGCTACTAAGCATGTAATTGCTCATTGCCTGAAATGTTTCTCCTATATGAGGATACCAAAAGTTATTAAAACTGATAATGGATCAGGATATATTAATAAGGTTTTTTTTTATCAATTTTGCTTTCAATGACAAATTGTACATAAACGTGGTATTCCTTATAATCTTCAAGGACAAGTATTTTTGAGCAAGCCTATGGAAGTCTCAAAATACAACTTCAAAAAAATAAATAAATAAGAGGGAGTTATACCTTCCATTGCCACATAATGCTTTAAATAATGCTTTACTTGTTTTAAAGTTTTTAAATGTGGATGCTGCTGGAAAATCTGCAGCTGATTGCTTTTGGCATGAAGGCACCACCACAAAATTTGTTCAAGTTAAATGGAAAGATCCTTGTCCTGGCTTATGGAAGGGCCCTGACCCTGTATTAATATGGGGATGAGCACATGTTTGTGCTTTTTCACAGGAAGAAAATGAAGCTCTTTGGTTGCCTGAATGATTGGTGCGGTGCATGTAGCACAGAGCTGTTGATCCTGATGTTGCTGATGACCATCCAGACATGCCAGAGTAAAACTTATTGGAGTAAAACTATGTTGCTGATCCACCAATTTTACATCCTGCAACTCGTGAAGGTAAAGAAATTGTGGCTGCAGTTAACGATACCAGGTTTCCAGAATGACCTGCCATCCAAGAGTTCCAGATTGCTCACAATTTTTCTTATACTGGATATGGTACAGGGATTCCTGTATGTTTTACAAAAAATATTACTTTGGAGGGGTGTCTTAGAGTGTTTCCAAAACAAGTATTGGGACATGATAAACCAGGTACACATTATACAAAGTTATTGCTTCCTCAAGGTAATTGGATAAGTAATATTTCACCACTCCCCCCAATGATTTCCTCCATGCACAAAAGAACTTCAAGAATCTGACAGAAGTTTGCTATGAAGATGATATACTAGCATTTTTCCTTTAAAATATAACATCATGAGGATACAATAGCATATTCTTGATTGCCCTGAAAATCAGGGTGATTATAGTGACTCTTATCCTTTGTCTACAGCAGAATCTTAGGACCAAGGACTATCAGCTGGAATTTGATATTCCAGTACAGGATTTCCACAAACTTATGTTCGGAAACTTGCTGCTACCGTGGGAATAGTGGCAGAAAATTCAAGTCACTTGAAACCTATATGTCCGTTGAAAGGAACTGTTTTAGCTTGTGTTAAAATGTTCTTGTAGTTGTTGAAGGAATAATTTCTATGAATAGCTCTATGTTTACTGTATCATATTTTAATTGTATTTTGACTAACTGTATTTCTCAAATGGATAACCATACTCATGTAAGAGTGTTAAAACAACCTTCTTTTGTACTATTGCCAGTATATGAGTGGTCCATGGATTGATGATAAAGGGTTACAAGTTATTGAAGAAATCAAGAAAGCTTTAAGTAGACAGAAGCATGTTGCTGCATGAGTTATAGCAGGGATTGCAGTTCTTGTTACTATGCTTGCTACTACTACTGTCGCTCCAGTGGCTTTGTCTGAATCCACCCAGACAGCAGAGTTTGTTAATCAATTGTCTATGAATGTTTCTATACCATTAGAGACTCAAGAAGATGTAGATGTAAAAGTGGAACATTAATTGAATGATTTTTATAATGTGGTACAATTTCTGCGAGATGAACTCCAAACCCTGAAAACTAGAGTACATTTGAAATGTCATGCTAATTATGAACGGATTTGTGTTACATCTTCTATATATAATGAAAGCACTATTGGATGGGAAGGAAATAAGGGACATCTTAAAGGAATTTGGCATGATTCAAATGAATCCTTAGATTTGGCTAAATTACATCAAGAGATTATAGAAATGAAAAAGACTAAATTGGATTTTGATGCAGTTAAAACAGATGAAGATATTTTAGAACAATTCAAACGGACTATTTCATCATGGTCATCATTTATTTCACTCTTAAATAGTGTTGTAGAGTATGTGTCTTAGTAGGCATAATCTGTTTACCTATGATTTTCAACCTGATTATGAACTTGTTATGCAGATTGGGCTCAGAACTCCATGGAGTAAAACTCCACGCATTCTCCTAACTTGATACCAGAGGCTGGTAGCCAAAGATGGGTACGTTTTCTTTGCCTCCTTTCAACCTAAGACAGGATGTGAATGATGGATTTCATGCTCCCATGATGGGTAAGATTGGAGTGTGGTAAGGAAACACCTAAGACTGAGAGACTCGGTGGAATCTTAAAATAAGTAAAAAGAGAGGAATTGTGGGAGCCCACAATGGACTCAGTTTCCCAGTTTGATTCTTAAGTCTATCCTGAGTCAACAGAATTCAAGCTTGTTTGCTTCAGGGCTGTGAGAAAGTCCTCATTTGCCTGCAGAGTCTCCTTGAAGGGCTGTGAGAAAGTCCTGATTAGCCCATGGGAAGGAACATACTACCTAGCTACACACAAGCTGCTGATGCCAGCTGGAGGTACACTGAGATAGAAAATGAAACTGCCTGCTCCTTGACTCAAAGACAGGATAGATAATGGTTGAATGCATGTGGTGTGCATTCTTCTACCTCTGTCCTTCAAAACTGTATATAAGCTGGCTGTGAAATAAACTTGAGACTGTCTGGCATTGATTGGCAGTCCTCTCAACTCTTTTTTGTCCTCTTCATTGTCTCTATAGTCCACACACCCTCACCTAGATACCCAGCTGATTGTCAGCTGGCTCTGACAGCACTGCCTACATCTTGACCAGAAGGCAGAAGGTCAACTGACTGTCACCCTGAATGAATCTAGAGAAAAGAGACCTCAAAGCCTGCTCCAACAGTGACACACTTCCTGCACAAAACCATACCTAGTCCACCAGTGCCACATGTCCTAGTGCCGCTCCCTTTGGGAACCACTTTTTTCAAACCACCACATTCTACTCTCTGGCCTCCAAAGGCTTGTAGTCATATCATAATAGAAAAATATATTAAATAAATTAAATATATATTTAAAAATTAAATCTTCAAAAGTCCCCATAGTCTATGACAGTCACAAGTTTGTTTCAAAGTCCAAAATCCAAAGTCTCTTCTGAGAATCATGTAATCTCTTAACTGTGATACCCTGTAAAATTAAAATAAAAAAGCAGATCACATATTTCCAACATATAATGGCACAGCATAAATATTACCATTAAAAAACATAGGGAAGGTAGCATAAGTGAGAAAATGCTGGACAAAAATAAGACTAAAAACCAGCTGGACAAACTCCAAATGCTGCATCTTCATGTCTGATGTTGAAATTCTCTCCAAACCTGCAACTCCATTCAGCTTTGATGACTACAACACATTTTTTTCTCTTGGGCTGATACCATTCTCTGTTAGCAGCTCTCCTCAGCAGGTATCCCACAACTCTGGCATCTATATCATGTTGGGTTCTCCAAGACAATCCAGGTTTCGACTTCACAGTTTCATGTAATGGTCTCTCTACAAGCCTCCATTCAGGGATACCCTGGACACATGTTTGGCCTCAGTGGCTTTATTCTATAACTACTTTCTTCTATTCTTAGCTCTAAAGTCAGAACCATGTGGCCAGAACTGCTAACTTCTGCTGCTTACTGGGGCTGGAACATGGCCTTCTTGTGTAATTACATCTCCACCATCTTTCTGTTTTCCTTTACTGCATAAGCTTGGCTATCCTTGAACTTCTCTTTAGATCAAGATGGCCTAAAACTCAGAGATCTGCCAGCCCCTCGCTTTTTGGTGCTGGGATTAAAGATGTACTACACCTCACCCAGCTCTAATGTTTCCTTTAGCTCTTTTTCACAAGTTGGAACCTTAACTGAGTGAGAGCTTGCCCTGAGGTCACCATTGTCTTTACTCCATTTCTTAATCTGTTTTTCTCCTTGAACATAGGGTTTTGCTTCTTTCCACTTCCTGGTGCTCTTTATTGCCTCAAAATTTACATTTTTTAAATTTATCCTGCTCAGCTTGCTCCTTATAAATCTTCATTAGAGTTACCACTAAAAAACACATGATAGAGTCTATCCTAGGCAGTTTTTGAAATATTTTTCACCAAGAGAATCAATCCAAAACTTCATTTTAGCCTCAGACAGACACTTCAGATAAGGGGAAAAGGCAGCCACTTTCTTCACCAAAACACCACAAGAACAATCTATGGGCAATATACTAAAATTCTTCTCCTCTAAAACCTCTTGACTGGGCCACAAACAGTTCAAACAACTCTTAGCACCACTGTCCTCCATGTTCCTACAAGTATGACCTATTAAGCAGTGCTTAAAGCAAACTACTGTTTTCATAACCCAAAGTACCAAAGTCCAAATTCCTCCAAACAAAAGCATGATCAGGCTTATGATAACAATACCCCACTACTGGTACCACTATCTGTCTTAGTTTGGTTTTTATTGCTGTGAAAAAACACCATGACCAGGCAAACTTTTATAAAGAAAATATTTAGTTGAGGTGGCTCACTTACAGTTTCAGAGGTTCAGTTCATTATCATCATGGCAGGGAGCATGGTGGCATGCAGGCAGACATGGTGCTGGCTACATCTTGACCAGAAGGCAGCAGCAAGTCAACTGACTGTCACACTGAATAAAGCTTGAGGAAGACCTCAAAGCCCACCCCCACAGTGACATGCTTACTACAACAAGACCACACCCACTCCAACAAAGCGACACCTTCTAATGGTGCCACTCCTTTTGGGGACAAATTTCTTTCAAACAAGAGACCTACATGCACACAAGTAAAACAAAACAATGACATCAACAAAAAAATCTAGACCATTTAGCTTGTTAGACATTAATTTCAGAAAATTAACCTGGTTCCTCCTAACTCAGGTTTTTAGCACATCTTACTCTCTCTTCTTGACTTTTTTTTACTTCCATTTTACAGAAAGTATAAAATTATAGATATCCATGAATATTACAACTAAACATATACCAAAACACTCATTTGCAAAAACTCATTTTTTGTGTTTGCCATACAGCATATGTAGCATCCAATACTTTCATTAAGAAACATTCTAATATTTAGAATAAATCTTAATGAATCTAAAAGTCAATAATACCATCTAGATTACCTAAATAATTGTACCTTCTCAGAAATAATAGAATAACTCTATGATATCAATTCAAAAGTATGTCATTTTTCTTTAGAGAAGACAAAGTGACAATCCACATTCACTATTTTTTAAGCAAATTCAATTAAAATATCATGGTTATATTTCATGTGTGTAAAATATTAAATATTTAAAATCCTAGAATTGCCTTAAATATTAGAGACAAAAGGAAAGTAAAACTGACATCTATAAAAGTATAATTTATTTAACAATCACTCTTTTTTCTGTCTACTTCTGTTACACATGTGCTATAATTTGAATGTCCTATTCTACCTCATTTCTCATCTATATGAAATGAGCGTGCTTAAAGGAAGCCAGATTATAAAGTCTTTGAACATCATTTAAAATAACCATATAAGTGGGATTCTGTTCCCCTGGTCCCTTCCCCAGGACCACACCTTTCCAGCTTATCCTTGGCCCCAGTACTGGCCCTAACTCCAACCTCAGATGACTTTGGACACTCAGCAGCAAACCACACCAGCCAGAACTAGTGAGTGACCTGTCTGCCCATGCTGTCCCAGCTTGTCAGTAGCCCTGCTGTTGGGTGCTGCCACCAACCTCTGTGGACTTCCATCACTCAGGAGTGGTACACTCTAGCCAGAACCAATGAAAACTACACCAGTTTCAAGAAACTTCAGCTGTTCAATGTAGATCACACCAATCAGAACAGGTGCATGTCACACAAATCAGAAGAAGGTCAGCTCAAACCAGTCAGAAAGAGGTGAGTGACCCACCTCCCAGCTGAGCTGCCCCAATCTCAGAACCCTAAGCCCTAGGACACATCCCATGCCTCTCCCTCTCCCATCTTAGTATCAGCACTTCTGCTGGGCCCTAACCCCAACTCTATTGGAATTCCATTGCTCTTGTGCAATCCTTACCAGTCACTGAGTAGGTGAGTGACCTATCTACTAGCTGGACTGCTATAACCCCTGGATTCTTATCCCCCAAGACCCACTCAGCTAAACAATTCCCTTTTATATCATTATCCTTCCCCCAGCTAGACATTCTCTGCGATTCTTGTAGAACCCATTATGCCTAGTTACAGTCCACACCAGTCAGAAGAACATTGCCTCCCATTGGTTCCATACTCTGGTCTATAAATTTTGAAGAAGACTTAAGCTTTACTGAAGGCCAGGCTGGATCTAGGGACCCAAGACTCCAAAAACACCAGTGGAGATGCCCTATTGGACCTAAATACTCATAAGTCACCAGAACCCTTGGCCACTTAGGCCAGAAAAACCAGAGAGGAAATAGAAAACAAAAGAACAAAACACTTATCCAACAAGGACAAATTCAGGAACCAATACCTAGCCCTTTAATCATCCCAAATCCACATGTCGAAGAACACAGTCAACAACAGAAAGTGCAATATGGCACCACTAGAACCCGGCAACCCTATGACAATAAGACCTAAATTTTGAACACAGTCGATGTATAAGAAAATGACCTTTAAAATAACTATGAAGATGATAGAGGTCTGTAAAGGGGAAATGAAAAAAAATCCCTTAAAGAAATGGAAGAAAAGAGGAAGAAAAAATTAGAAGAAATCAATAAATCCCTTAAAGAATGGCAAGAATGCCAACAAACAAACAAACAAACAGGTGAAAGAAAAGATTCAAGACCTAAAAATGGAAATAGAAGCCATAAAGAAAACACAAATCTAGGGAATTCTGAAAACAAAATATCAGGGTAAGCAAGCAGGGACTATAGATGCAGGCATCACCAACAGAATGCAAGCAATGGAAAAGAGAATCTAAGGCACTGAAGACACAATAAAGGAAATGGATTCATTAGTCAATGAAAATATTAAAACTAAAAAATTCCTAACACAATCTGGGATACTATGAAAATACAAAACCTAAGAATAATAAGAATAAAAGAAGAAGAAGAAGAATCCCAGCACAAAGGCTGAGACACCACATTCAATAAAATCATTGAAGAAAAATTTCCCAACATAAACACAGATATGCCTATTGAGGCACAAGAAGCCTACACAACACCAAATAGACTGGACCAGAAAAAAAAGTCCCCTTGCCACATAATAATCTGTGGTGATATTTTAATTGTACTGAAATGTGATTTTTATTTGTATGTTAATAAATAAAGTTGCCTGGGGATCAGAGTTAATAGCAAGCCATAGCAGAAGCTGGGCAGTGGTGATGCATACCTTTAATCCCAGCACATGGGAGGCAGATCTCTGTGTGTTCAAGAATACAGCCAGTATGGAGACACACGCCTTTAATCTCAATACCAACCATAGAAGACCTGGAGGTCTGTATAGACACGCAGTGACGAGGAGGTCATGTGGTTGGGTTTACAACCAATGAGAAGGCAGAACAAAAAGTCTATATAAAGACAAACACACAGGAAGTAGCTCTCTGGCTGAGGAGGACAGCAGCGGCAGTGAAGGGTAAGGTTTTTAGCTCTTAGCTATTGCTCTGACCTCTTTGGCTTTCATCTTTGCATTGGCTCTGTTTTTCTTATTTAACAAGATGATTACATCTACAAGAATCAAAACACAAAACATAAAGAATAAAGAAAGAATATTAAAAACTACAGAATAAAAGACCAAGTAACAAATAAAGGCAGGCCTATCAGAATTACACCTGGTTTCTTGATGTAGATTTTCAAAGTAAGAAGATCTTGGACAGATGTGCTTCAAATCCTCAGAGAACATAGAAGACAACCCAGATTACTATACCCAGCAAAATGTTCAATCACCATATATAGAGAGAATAAGAAATTTCATAATAAAATCAAATTTAAACAATATCTATCCACAAATCCAGCTGTACAGAAGGTACTAGAAGAAAAACTCCAACTCAAGGTAGGTAGCTACACCCATAAAAACACAGGCAGATAATGTGTAAATCTAATTAATCTTAGCAATAAAAACTATGAGTCAGATATCAGGGTAAAAACCCAAAAGATCAGAGAAACAGGTGAGTAGCTACCTAGTCTTCATCTCCATCAGAGACCTGAGAAGGATAATATTACCTGAGTAAACAGAAAGTTTACAGCAAACAACTTTCAAAATTAAGAAATGACATAAAGAGCTGCTACCTGGACAGTCATCCAAGGTTCCTCTGTAATGTTGGGACTATAATCACTTCATACTTCTTCATTCCTCTGATGAAAAGGCCCAAGATCTTGTCTCTGACCCACCTTATCACTTCCTGTCTCCTTTCTGTACATACATCCAGACCACTGTGGTTAATTAGTGGCTAGCTCTGCTCTGACTCAAAGCAAGCTTTATTGTCAGAATACAAACAAAAATATCACACATTTTCTTCTTTTGTCTAATAAAAAGCAAAGATTTTAACTAACATAGAAAAACTATATACAAAAAGTACAATAACCATATACAAATATATACAGGCACCCCTATGAACTCAGTGGCTCCCTAAGACACAGAATTGACCAGCTCTGATTGGACCAAGAGGTGAGTGCCTCCTCTCCCAGTCTGAAAGCCCTGTCTCTAGGACCCAGGATCTGTGGCCACAACTCATTCTCCACTTCCCCCACCCATTTCTGCCCCAGGTACAAGCCAGCAGAGAAGATTCCAGCAAGTAGGCATCCCCATGCCCCCATAGGGACCTGCAATCTATAAGACCCACTTCCTGCCTCAAAGCCACCCATCCCCATGCAACTTAAGTGCTTCTCTGAGACACAGAATCTGCTAGCCCTGATTAGACCAAGAGAACCAAGAGCTCTGATAGGACCAAACATGGCTCCCTGAGACACAGAATCTGCCAACTCTGATTGTACCAAGAGCACTGATTGGACCAAGAGTGGCCTCCTGAGACACAGACACTGCCAGCACAGATTGGACCAAGAGAGGTTCCCTCAGACACAGACACCTCATGCACCAATTGGAGAAAGAGATGGGTAGATGTCAGTGCAAAGATACATACAACAACATAAAGAGCAATATGGCACCACAAGAACCTAGTGGTTTTACAATAGTAAGACCTGAACATCACAACATAAAAGAAACAGAAGAAAGGAACCTTAAAAATAACTTTATGAATATAATAGAGGCCTTTAAAGATGAAATGAAAAGTTCCCTTGAAGAAATTGAGGAAAAGAAAAAAAATGAAAAAAATGAATAAATCCCTTAAAAAATCCAAGAAAACAAGGAAAAAGCAATTAAACAGGTGAAGGAAACAGTTCAAGACATGAAAGTTGAAATAGAAACAATGAAGAAAACACAAAGTGTAGCTAGAGTTTTGCTGGTCCTGCCTGGTCCAGGGTCAGGACAAATCTCTCTCACCCACCAGTCCTGCAGCTGCTCAGACCCAACCAAGTAAACATGCAGAGACATATTACTTCTAAACTCTATGACCATGGCAGGCTTCTTGCTAACTGTTCTTATATCTTAAATTAACCCATTTCTATTAGTCTATAAGTTGCTACATGGCACATGGCTTACCGGTACCTTACATCTCACTTGTCATAGTGGTGGCTGGCAGTGTCTCTCTGCCTCAGCCTTCCACTTCCCAGAATTCTCCTCTCTCCTTGTCCTGCCTATACTTCCTGCCTGACTACTGGCCAATCAGTGTTTTATTTATTAACCAGTCAGAACAATACATTTAACATACAGAACATCCCACAGCAACAAAGTGCTGTGACATGTGCAGAGAGCACTCTAGCCAGAAGAAATCTGACCCATAAGCTCTAAACTGGAAGGTGATGATGTGTAACCCCAGGGCTAACCAAGAAATGCCAGGAGCAGAGCCCATCAAAAATACACATATGTAAACCTGAGCCCTTTGTTTAATAAATGAGAGCTTGCTTGCAACATCCCAGAGTCTGTGTCATCGACTGTGCATCTACTCACCCCCTACCCCTGAGATCAGAGACAGCAAGGCCTCAGCTGCAAAGCCAGCATCAGGAAATAGAAAATCTGAGGATATTAACAGGAACTACAGATGGAAGCCTAACCAACAGAATACAAGAGACAGAAGAGAGAATCTTTGGGGTGGAGAATACAATAGAGGAAAGAGATTTATTAGTCAAAGAAAACACTAAAGTCAAAATAGTCATAACACAAAACATCTAGAAAATCTGGAATGCCATAAAAAGGCCAAACCTAAGAATAATAGGGATAGAAGAAGGAAAAGAATACCAACTCAAAGGCATAGAAAATATATTCAACAAAATCATAGAAGAAAACTTTCCCAACTTGAAGAAGGAAATGCCTATGAAGGTACAAGAAGCTTACAGAACACCAAATAGACTGCATCCAAAAAGAAAGACCCCTCACCACATAATAATCAAACTACTAAACATACAGAATAAAGAAAAATATTAAGAACTTCAAAGAAAAAAGGCCAAGTAACATGTAAAGGCAGACCCACCAGAATAACACCCTACTTCTCAATGGAGACGCTGAAAGCCAGAAGGTCCTGGACAGATACAATGCAGACACTAAAAGACCATGGATGCCAGCCCAGACTACATTACCCAGCAAAACTTTTAACTACCATGGACAGAGTTAGCAAGGAATTTCAAGACAAAACCAGATTTAAATAATACCTATCCACAAATCCAGCCCTACAGAAAGCACTAGAAGGAAAACTCCAATCTAAGGAAGTTAGATACACCCACAAAACCATAGGCAATAAATAATCCCACAGCAGCAAATCCCAAAGAAGGAAAATACACACAGACTACCACCAAAAGTTAACAGGAATTACCAATCTCTGGTCATTAATATTTCTTAAAATCAATGGACTCAATTTGCCTATCAAAAGACACAGGCTAACAGAATGGATATGAAAACAGGAGCCATCATTCTGTTACATACAAGAAACACCACAACTTCAAATACAGACACTACCTCAGAGTAAAAGACTGGGAAAAGACTTTCCAATCAAAAGGACTTAAGAAGCAAATTGGTGTAGCTATCCTAATATCTACCAAAATAGACTTCAAATTAAAATGAATTAAAAGAGATTGGGAAGGACATTACATATTTATCACAGGAAAAATCCACCAAGATGAAGTCTCAATTTTGAACATTTGTGCCTCAAATACAAGGGCACCCACATATGTAAAAGAAACATTAGTAAAGTTTAAATCACACATCAAACCCTATACACTACTAGTGGGAGATATCAACACCCCACTCACACCAATGGACAGGTCTACAGAAGGAAACTTAAGAGAAAAATAAGGAATTTAATAGAAGTTACAACTCAAATAGACTTAATAGATATCTACATAACATTCCATCCTAACACAAAAGAATATTCTTTCTTTTCAGCTCCCTGTGGAACCTTCTTTAAAATCAACCACATACTTGATCACTAAGCAAATCTCATAAGATACAAAAAAATTGGAAAAACCTCCTCTATTTTATCGGACCACCATAACTTATATTTAGATTTCAACAACAACAAAAATTACAGAGAGCCTACAAACTCATGGAAACTGAATAGTGCTCAACTGAGTCACCAATGGGTCAAGGAAGAAATAAAGAAAGAAATTAAAGTCTTCCTAAAATTCAATGAAAATGAATGTACAACATATCCAAATTTATGGGACACTATGAAAGCAGTGGTAAGAGGAACATCCATAGCACTATATGCCCACATAAAGTAGTTTAAGAAATCTCACACTAGGGATTTATCTCACACAGCATAGCACACCTTTAAAGCTCTAGAACAAAGAGATGCAAACTGACCCAGAAGGAATAGACTACACAAAATAATCAAATTGAGGGATAAAATAGAAACAAAGAGAACAATACAAAGAATCAGTAAAACAAAGAGTTGTTCATTGAGAAAATCATCGAGATAGACAAGCCCTTCAGCAAACTAACCAAAAGGCAAAGAGAGAATATCCAAATTAACAAAATCAGAAATGGAAAATAGACATAACAACAGACAATAAGGAAATCCAGAGACTCATCAGGTTATACTTCAAAAACCTGCACTCCACAAAATAGGAAAATCTGAAAGAAATGGACAATTTTCTGGATTGGTACCACACACAAAAAGTAAACCAAGACCAGACAAACAATTAAGTAAACATATAGCCCCTTAGGAAATAAAAAGTCATTAAAAGTCCCCCCCCCCAAAAAAAAAAACCAAGGACCAGATAGTTTCAGTGCAGAATTGACCAGAATTTCAAAGAGGAGCTAATATTCTTAAAACTGTTCTGGAAAAAAAAAAAAACAGAAGGAATACTGCCAAACTGTTTTTATAGTTACCCTGATACTCAAACCACATAAAGATGCAACAAGGACAGAAAATTACAGAACAATCTCCCTCATGAACATTGATGTAAAAATACTCAATAAAATATTGGCAAACCGAAACCAAGAATACATCAAGAAAAATCATCTACCATGATCAAGTAGGTTTA
This sequence comes from Peromyscus leucopus, assembly GCF_004664715.2. Lineage (NCBI taxonomy): Eukaryota > Metazoa > Chordata > Mammalia > Rodentia > Cricetidae > Peromyscus > Peromyscus leucopus. Next base: position 64,401,714 of record NC_051069.1, read on the forward strand.
ATCCCAGAGATGTGTGGATGGCTAAACATCTGAAAATCCATCAATGTAATACACCATATACACAAACTGAAAGAAAAAAAAAAACATAATCATCTCATTAGATGCCAAAAAAATCCTTTGACAAAATCCAACACCCCTTCATTATAAAGGTCTTGGAAAGATTGGGCATACAAGAAACATACCTAAACATAATAAAGGCAATTTAGCCACCAGCCAGTATCAAGTGAAATGGAGAGAAACTCAAAGCAATCCACTAAAATCAGTAACAAGACAAGGCTGTCCATTCTTCCCATATCTAGTCAATATAGTACTCAAAGTTCTAACTAGAGCATTGAAACAACAAAAGGAGATCAAGAGGATACAAATAAAAAAAGAAAAAGTCAAACTTTCCCTCTTGGCAGATTATATGATAGTATACATGAGTGAGCCCAAAAATTCTACCATGGAACTCCTACAACTGATAAACACCTTCATCAATATGGCAGGATATGATACAATATTAACTCAAAAAAATCAGTAGCTCTCCTACATACAAAGGATAAATGGGCTGAGAAAGAAATCAGAGAAACATGGCTCTTCAAAATAGCCACAAATAATATGAAATACATTGGGGTAACTCTAACTAAGCAAGTTAAAAACCTGTATGACAAGAACTTTAAGTCTTTAAAGAAAGAAATTAAAGAAGATATTTTAAAAAATGGAAAGATCTCCCATGCTCATGGATAGGTAGAATCAACATAATAAAAATGGCAATCTTTACAAAATCTATCTACAGATTCAATGCAATCTCCATCAAAATCCTAACAGAATTTTTCATAGAACTGGAAACATAAATACTCAACATCATATGGAAAAACAAAAAACCCAGGAGAGCTAAAACAATCCTGTACAATAAAGGCACCTCTGGAGGCATCACCATCCCTGACCTCAAGCTCTCCTTCAGAACTATAGTAATAAAAACAGCATGTTACTGGCATAAAAAATGACATGTGGACCAATGGAATAAAATTGAAGACCCTGACATTAATCTGCACACTTATAAACAGCTGATTTTTGACAAAGAAGTCAAAACTGTACAATGGAAAGAAGAAAGCATCTTCAACAAATGGTGCTGGCATAACTGAATGTCAATATGTAGAAGATTGCAAATAGATCCAAGATCCATATCTGTCACCATGCATAAAAACTCAAGTCCAAATGGATCAAAGACCTCAACATAAATCCAGTTACACTGAACCTGATAGAAGAGAAAGTAGGAAGTAGCCTTGAATGTATTGGCACAAGAGACCACTTCCTAAGTATAACGCCAGTAGCACAGACACTGAGAGCAACAATCTATAAATGGGACCTCCTGAAACTGAGAAGCTTCTGTAAGGCAAAGGACACAGTAAATAAGACAAAATGACAGCCTACAGAATGGGAAAAGAGTTTCACCAACACCACATCCAACAAAGGGCTGATCTTCAAAATATGTAAAGAATTCAAGCTCCTAGATATAAAAATATCAAACAATCCAATTAAAAAAGAGCTAAACAGAATTCTCAACAGAAGAAACCCAAATGGCTGAAAGACAAAGTGTAGTGGGTAGCCATTCCAGCTTGGTTCTGGAAGTTCCAACCCCCATTGAGACTCTGGCAACTGTCACGCTTACGAGGCGGGGTGAGGGGAGGCGCCTGGGGACCCAAGAGCTGGATGGGCCAGGGCTCGCTCTGGGCGCTCTCTCTGTGCTGGGACGCTGACCTGTGCAGATTGACTGTGCAGAGCTCCGGAGAACACCGCTGGACTGCATTACACCTTCCCCAGACCCTGCGACCTACCCATTACTTAATTTGTGAGTTACGCTATTAAATAAATATCCTTTTAACTACGTGGAGTGGCCAAAATAATTTCTCCAATACAAATAATTGCTCAATACTCTTAGTCATCAGGGAAATGTAAATCAAAACAACTCTGAGATACCATCTTACCCCTGTCACAATGGCTAAGATCAAAACACTGATGGCAGCTTGTGTTGGAGAGGATGTGAAGCAAGAGGAACACTCCTCCACTGTTTGTGGGAGTGTAAACTTGTACAGCTACTTTGGAAAGCTCTATGGCAGTTTCTCAGAAAATTGGGAATAAATCTACTTCAAGACCCATTGATACCACTCTTGGGCATATACCCAAGGAATGCTCAATCATACCACAAGGACATTTGCTCAACTATGTTCATAGCAGCATTATTTGTAATATCCAGAACCTGGAAACAACCTAGATGCCCCCAACTGAAGAATGGACAAAGAAAATGTGGTACATATGCATAATGGAGTACTACTCAGCAGTAAAAAATAATGACATCATGAAATTAGCAGGCAAATGGATGGAACTAGAAAATATCATCCTGAGTGAGGTAATCTAGACTCAGAATGACAAACATGGTATGTACTCACTCATAAGTGGATACTAGATGTAAAACAAAGGATAACCAGACTACAACCCACAATTCTAGAAAAGCTAGGTAACAAGGAAGACCCTAAAAGGGATGCATGGTTCTCCCTGGGGAGGGGAAACATATGAGATCTCCTGAATAAACTGAGGGTGAGAGGGGGCAATGGAGAATAGGGGATAGGGAATGGGAACATAGGGGAATGCGATGGTCAAGTTGAAACAGGGGCAGAGTAGGAGAGCAATGAGGAAGATTTGATAGAGTAAGACATCATAGAGTTAGGGAGAAATCTAGTGCTAGGGAAGTTTCCAGGAATACACAAGAATGACCCCAGATTAAACTACTAGCAATGGTGAAGGAGGTACCTGAGCTGGCCTACCCCAGTAATCAGATTGGTGAATGGCTTAACTGTCATCATAGAGCCTTCATCCAGTAACTGATGGAAAGAGATGCAGAGAGCCATGGCCAAACATTGGTCTGAGCTCTGGAAGTCCAGTTGAACAGAGGGAAGAGCAATTATATTAGCAAGGGGCATCATGACCATGTTGGGGAAACTTACAGATACAACTGAATAAATTTAGTAGGACCTCATGAACTTTGTACCAACAGCGGTAAAGCCTGCATGGCACTAGACTGGGCCCTCTGAATGGGTGAGACAGTTGTGTACTTGGTCTGTTTGTGGGGCCCCTGACAGTGGGAATCAATCTATTTCTTGTACATGAGCTGGCTTTTTGGATCCCATTGCCTATGATGGGACACCTAGCACAACTCTAAAGCAGGGGGAGGGGCTTTGACCTGCTGCAGCTGAATGTACTAGGATTTGCTCACTCCTCATGGAAGGCCGTACCTTTTCAGAGAAGAGGATAGGGAGTGGGCTTGGGGGGAGGCTGGGAGGAGCAGGAGGGGAAATGAGGGGGTTTCTGGGGTTGGTATATGGAATGAATAAAAAATTTCTTAATTAAAAAAACAAATATATACAGGCAATAATTTCATTAACAATGTCTAGTCCATTAGCTTTTGACAAATTCAGAGGAAATACTCCATTATTTCTCCTATCTTGGTGAGTCCAAAGTGTTGTACCTAATTTATCTTTTATCCTAACTTGCATTACCAACCCCAAACTATCTTTTTTATGTCTCTCAACCTTATACACTTTAAACCTCATTTGTCAGTCTTCTTTTTGAATTTGAAATTTGAATTGAAAAAGAAAAACTATACCTACAACTAGTTCTCTAGTCTTTAACTCCATCAGAGACTTGAGAAGGATATATTATTTGAGTAAACAGGAAGTACAAAGCAAACAACTTCCAATATTAAGAAATGACTGAGAGAGGTGAGTATCCGGGTCCAACCCGGACCCCATCCCTGGGCACCAGCCACTCCGGGAAGACCCGCCCAACTTGGCCCCAGGCTCTGGCCACCGGGCAGGTCCCCTTCTAGCCCCACCGGGAGGGATCCCCTTTTCCAAGCCCCCCGGCAGCCCCTGCAATCTCCGCGCCCTACCCCCACGCCCATCTGCCCGAGACCCCAGCCACTTCCTGAGACTTAGAGACTGGCCCCCAGCTCCCATCCTGACCCTGACTTCCCCTCTGGACCAGAGTTGGACAAGAGAACTCCCTTTTGGACAAGAGAGAGAGTCTTCCTGAATCTGTCAGCTCTTTCTGAAACAAGTACACTGATAAGACCAAGAAGGAACCACAAGGAGATGGGCAGACATCAAGGCAGAAGTACATACAACAAAATGAAGAGCAATACAGCATCACCAGAACCTAGCCCGCCTCCAACATCTAGACCTGAACACCAAAAATTGGAAGAAGCAGAAGAAAGTAGCCTTATGAGTAACTTCATGAAGAAGGTAGAGGCTTGTGTAGAGGAAAAGACAAGAAAATTGGAAGAACGCTGTAAACAACTAGAAGAAAGGGCAAACAAATTAGAAGAAAACAATAAAGCCCTCCAAGAAAACAATAAAGTCCTGGAAGAAAACAATAAAGCACTGAAAGAAAATCATGAAAAAGCAATGAAACAAACAAAGGAAACAGTCCAAGAACTGAAAAGGGAAATTGAAAAAATAAAGAAGACACAAACAGAGGGAATGCTGGAAATAGAAAACCTGAGTAAAAGATCGGGAACTTCAGATGCAAGTATAACCAACAGAATGCAAGAGATGGAAGAGAGGATTTCTGGCATTGAAGATACAGTAGAAGAAATAGTTTCATCAGTCGAAGGAAACACTAAAGCCAACAAAGTCATGAACCAAAATGTCCAAGAAATTTGGGACACCATGAAAAGACCAAACCTACGAATTATAGGGATAGAAGAAGGTGAAGAATACCAACTCAAAGGCACAGAAAATATATTCAACAAAATTATAGAAGAAAACTTTCCCAACTTAAAGAAGGAAATGCCTATGAAGATACAAGAAGCCTATAGAACA